>NC_085866.1:56139660-56142160 GCF_034702125.1 Engraulis encrasicolus
TCAGAGGCATGCCTTTGACCTTTCCATATTGTCTGAAAGAGACGGAGGGAGGCCCCCATTAACTACCTGCTTCGGTATCAAGAGGGTGGGGACACTGGGCCTGCTGGGGCCACAGGGGCTGTTTTCCTAAAAGGACGAACGAGAGGGGTGACCACAAGTGCTCATATGCTCTCTCTCTCTCTCTCTCTCTCTCTCTCTCTCTCTCTCTCTCTCTCTCTCTCTCTCTCACTCACTCAACACGACTGTTGTACAGAACACTTTTTGCTGCTGGTGTTTTTCCTGTGCTATTTATTTATAAACAGCTTGATATTGTAAATTGTACGTTGTATAAATTGCATGTTTAGATAGGCTATTGCATACATTTTATTGTCTCTTGTACTGTATGTACTGTACTTCTGTACGTACTAAAGTCCTATTTTAACTCCACCTCTTATTACCCACCCATCTACTGAGGGAATGGTAATATTTATGTTTGTTTGTTTGTTTGTTTGCTTGTTTGTTTGTTTGTTTGTTTGTCTGTCTGTTAGTACAGTAAGTCTGGTAGCAATATTCCACTAAAAGTACTGATCAGATTCATACAACATTTCCAGATAAGATGGGCAATGACTCTTGAATGACCCCATTAAATGTTGGGCAAAATCCAGTCAAAGTCAAAGGTGAAAACTCAAAAATGTTTTTTTAGGCTACTATACCTCTGCCAAAAACGGTCTGATCTGGTCCGCTTCAAATTACAGTAATGCCAAATAATCCAGAAATGGGCATCTGGTATGAGAGCCTGGTGTGCCTTGCTGGAACTCCTTATCTACTACTATTTTAATTCTCTATGGCTTAATAAATATACTGCTTCTTGTGCATCTGTTGGTTCATCATCTCACTACTATACTGTACACAGAGGTTCCATTTTAAAGGATTTTTGGATGTTTTTTCAGACAGGCGAGTTTGAGAGATGACAAGAAGTGAAGTGGAGAGAGAAATGGAGAAGACAGTTGGGAAATGACCTCGGACTCGAATCCGGGTTGGTCCCCATGGTCAATGCATATACTACTTTAGTGCAATGCCCCACAGCACTTACCAACAATAAAGATTCCACCATCTACTGTTCTCCTTTACCAGTTTCAGTAGCCCTCTACTCCACACTACTCTCTCTACTTTGCATAATAGCTAAAGCAGTGGAGTCAGTGACGAAATAGCCACAAAATGTCATCGCGTTCACCCCATGAGGAGCGAGAAAAAAGATTTTAAAGCGTGATCCGCTGCGGAGAGAAAGAAGGGATGGTGATTTCAGCACCAGACTGCGTAATAACATGTTCCAGTTTCGGCCCGCGGCTTTTTTTTCCGCAGGGATGGATGGTATTTTTCAAGCGGCTTCTGCCGTGGTCTTGTGGACGGTGCAGGATGAGCTCATTCCCTCCAGCAAAGACAAACAGACACCACCAAGAGCTTGCAAGTGCTCAACCTGTAAGGGAACACCTACAAGTCAAATATTGCTCACTCTTTCAATCACTCTGGCTGTCGCTCTCACTCTTTCACTTCTCTATCTCTTTCTTTCTTTCACCCACCACTTAGCCTACCTCTCTCTGCCCTCATCTCAATTTCTCTCTTCCTTGTTGTCTTGGACTTTGTGTCTCCCATCTCTCCCTCTTTCTCTCTAAGGCTCTCTCTCTCTCTCTCTCTCTCTCTCTCTCTCTCTCTCTCTCTCTCTCTCTCTCTCTCTCTCTCTCTCTCTCTCTCTCTCTCTCTCTCTCTCTCTCTCTCTCTCTCTCTCTCTCTCTCTCTCTCTCTCTCTCTCTCTTTTCCTGTTGTTCTCCCATCTCTTGCCTCTCCCTCCCTTTCTCCTTGCATACTTCAAGAGCAAAAACAACACTGGGAGTGGGTACAGTGGGTGAGTATGAGTGTGGCGTGCTGTGTGTTTTGGGGCCTCTTGACTGACAGCATTCCAGTCTAATGGCGGTGTCTGACAGGGCGCTCTGCTCCGTGCCCTCGGCAGGTTACAGCAGGACTAGGGAGGGGAACAATAGGGGGTTGTCATCTCCCGCCTGTCTGACCTCATGGGCGACATATGACGGGGCCTCTCCTCTCTTGGCCTCTCCTCTCAGCTGGGCTCTGGCCCGCCCGGGTCTCATTTCAATTTCCAGCCGGCCTGTACTGTAGGTCGGCGGATCAACACACATACTGGAGACACATAGAGACCTGCATATTAATAAGACAGACACCAACATACACACACACATGTGCTGACATGAAGACACAAACACGCACACACGCATACATGCGCACACGCACACACGCTCACACACAAACACTCACACACAAACACTCGCACAGAGAGAAGTCCATTCGTGCCCGTGGGAAAAGCTGCAGATCTCAGCACCTCCCTGCGCCTCCTCTTGACAAGCTCACCTCCTCTGCATTGCAAGCAAGCACTCACCCGCTGATCTGAACTGAAAGCCACAATAATGAAAACATGCAACACCTTCCTAGGCATGCATCACGGTCACAG
>NC_085866.1:56159660-56204660 GCF_034702125.1 Engraulis encrasicolus
TGAGTCCTTTAGTTAAGAACATAAGGACTCCAGGCTCTTGTATTAGATGATTTACCACTAGGCCTACTGGATGGTTAATTTGTCTTGGATTAGGCCCACTTACTTAGTCATGTTCTTGTTATAGTCATGTACTCATGTTTACTAAACACACTGGTAAAGTTTGTCAGTCTACTATGATTGTAGCTGTAATATTTTTGTAGGCTAATCTTAGACGTTTGACCAGCTACGTACTATGGACAATATTATGATCCTGATCGATTATCGACTGAGGTTGTAATCTTTTCCATTTCTTTTTCATTTTCCACAGGTGTTTTAACAACAATCACAATTTTTTCTATTGCCAGGTGTTTGACCAACTATCATACAGGATATCATGTTCCAAAACTCACAGCCTCACCACTCAATGAATCAAATGAAAGCCCAAATTGAGTTCAGGTTTAGAGGAGTATGGTTACCATAGAAAAAAGCCAAAGCTCCATAAGGTGCCACACAAAAAACATTACCTGTGTGTGTGTGTGTGTGTGTGTGTGTGTGTGTGTGTGTGTGTGTGTGTGTGTGTGTGTGTGTGTGTGTGTGTGTGTGTGTGTGTGTGTGTGTGTGTGTGTGTGTGTGTGTGTGTGTGTGTGTGTGTGTGTGTGTGTGTGTGCGCGCGCGTGCGTGTGACTGGAGCTGAGCTGTAGAGAGTGTGGGTGTACTGTACAAGTGAGAGATATCCCAGCTAGGCATTTACAATATAAAGGAGCACCTGTCCCAACAACAGAGATAAGACAGTGAGATTACTGCCGGATTCGGTTTCGCGGTGGACAGAGCGAGAGAGCTGAAAGGCATGTTGCTGCTAAATGTTAAACCCACTGCCTGCCTGTTCGCATGGTGTCTTGAAAGACCTTTTCAATGAATGGACTAATTTGGAACAGACCGTCTCCCTGGCTGCCTCTCTCTGTCCACCACTGACTGCTCACCCAGCTGCTGTCAGACACACTGAAGGGCCTGGCAGAGGAATGGAACATGTGAGAGGAACTTTTTCAAGAAGAAAAAAAGAGTTGGGAGAAATGAAAGAAGTAAAGCATATTTGCAGTGAAAACATATTTTTCATGTCAAACTGATTGACACACACACATAGAGAGAACTAGAGCCTCATTAATGTAATCCTCACTCCACACAGAGAGAGAGAGAGAGAGCGAGAGACAGAGAGAGAGAGAGAGAGAGAGAGAGAGAGAGAGAGAGAGAGAGAGAGAGAGAGAGAGAGAGAGAGAGAGAGAGAGAGAGAGAGAGAGAGAGAGAGAAAATAAAGACCAGCCCAAAGCTGTCCCACACAAATATCCGTCTTTGCAGTAATTAGGGCCAACTCAAACGCTCTCTCTCACACACACACCCACACACACGCGCGCGCACACACACACACACACACACACACACACACACACACACACACACACACACACACACACACACACACACACACACACACACACACACACACACACACAGAAATATCCGTATTTTGGCAGTAATTATACAGCGCCAACTCAAACAGACAGACACCCACTTGTACCCTGCTTGTACGGGACGCTAAGCTCCAAACCCAATGTGTCCGAAAACTAATCATGGCGCCTGACAGAGTTACAGCCTGCTTTGTGGCCCTTCATGGGCTCCTATTTTATGTTCTCCGAGGGGGTTAAGGGTGTGTCTGTGCGTGTGTGTGTGTGCGTGTGTGCGCGTGCATGTGTGCGTATGTGTGTGTGTGTGCGTGTGTGCGCGTGCATGTGTGCGTATGTGTGTGTGTGTGCGTGTGTGTGTGCGTGCATGCATGTGTGCAAGCATGTGTGCACTGGAAAAGTCTTCTTTCCGACGAAAAGCCTTCAGATTCACATATATCATCACAACACAGCACACACACACACAGACTTACGACCTGTGTTGAAAATCAGGGACCTCGTCATTAACCCCCCACCCCCTAACTGCGCCTCCACTCAGGCAGAGGGGTGATGTGATGCCACTCCAACACAAACACGGGCGTGCTCACGAAAAGCGTGCAGAACACGCCTCATCGCATAAGCGTTTCCACAGCGGTCGCCCCCCCCCCTGCCTCCCGGCCGTTCCGATGAGCTATTGAGCCAATGAAGCAATGAGCCAGTGAGCCAGTGAGCCAGTGAGTCAATGTTTTCTGTCATTATTGTGAATGCAGAGATGCATGGTGGAAAGGAATGAAAGGTGAAAGGTGAAAGGAATGAGTGTGGTGTCTGGTGTTAAATAGAGTAATACTGCCCAACTATTCACAACCTGACATGGTGTAGAAATGAACATACACTTCACATGTGTGTGTGTGTGTGTGTGTGTGTGTGTGTGTGTGTGTGTGTGTGTGTGTGTGTGTGTGTGTGTGTGTGTGTGTGTGTGTGTGTGTGTGTGTGTGTGTGTGAGTGTGTGTGTGTGTGTGTGTGTGTGTGTGTGTGTGTGTGTGTGTGTGTGTGTGTGTGTGTGTGTGTGTGTGTGTGTGTGTGTGTGTGTGCACGCAAACGGGCAGACACACACCCGCACGCACGCGCATGCACGCACGCACGCACGCACACACACACACACACACACACACACAGGGAGTGGGAATGGGAATGGGAGTGGGAGTGAAAATACAATGCAGGAAGTTTTTGACAATCGCCAGGAAATAGACCATAGACCCAATTCTCTGGCCCATTTATCCATTAGCTGCCTTGGAAAACATTCCCCTCAGGAAACCTGAAGGCAATTTACATGGTTAAATCATATAGGCTACGTGTGTGTGTGTGTGTGTGTGTGTGTGTGTGTGTGTGTGTGTGTGTGTGTGTGTGTGTGTGTGTGTGTGTGTGTGTGTGTGTGTGTGTGTGTGTGTGTGTGTGTGTGTGTGTGTGTGTGTGTGTGTGTGTGTGTGTGTGTGTGTGTGTGTGTGTGTGTGTGTGTGAATTAAAGGACAGGGCCAACACTAGGAGGTAGCAAGAGCAAAAACTTGGCATTACAGTGGCCAACTGTAATGACAGGGCAGCTATACCACTAAGAAACTCAGGCCAAACTAGATTAGGGATCCAGACTTGTTGGTACAGATCTAAGATTACTAATTCAAATATTGAAGTGAAATAGTTACACTTACGTTTACTGCTACATTAGCTGCCGTGTAACAACATGTGTGCCAAAATGAATCATTTTGTACTTACACTTAAAAGATTGGGTTACTGTAAGGTTATTGAAAGGGTATTGTAAAGTGTGCAAGGAACTCATATCATTTTAGACACGGATGATGATAGCTACAATGTGATATAGAATTATTTAAAGTAGAAAGTGTACTTAGTGTATGAAGGTCTGGGTATTAAAATGTCTCTAACATACTCATAGAGTGCTATACACTGAGTAATGTCAATAGATTAGAAAGAGGAATGGGTCCTACACACAGGTTAGATGCTGAGGTGGTGTAAATGCTCTTTGTGTGTATAGCTGAAGAGACAAATAGTGCATTAACGATAGCATACTTAGGGTCGGCTAAGGTAAATGGTTGCAGATAAGGTGCTTATAATTACAGGGCAAGCACTAATGTATCATCCAATAAGGATCTCATTGCATTAGCCTACGAACCAAGGGACTCTGATAGTAGTTGCTGAGTTAAAAATAAAACAACTTAACACGCACCCCCTACACACCCCACCCCCAAGACGCCGATACACAACAAAATGCTAAACGCATAAGCAGCATCCTGACCATATCTGGACGCCAGATCCAGCTCCCTGTGGACAATGCTGCTGGACTCTGGATGGGCAAATGGCAGTACCAGCTAGACCACTTCAAAGCGAAGGCCAATTGTTTTTTTACACATTTTTTTGTTTTTCATTTAGCCTGCCAACAATGCATCAACACGTACTCTTACTCATAGCTCTAGGGCTTCAGTCTTTTTGAAACGACATGTGTTAAAACTGTGAAAACAAAACTACATAATGGACAAAAAGATGTCGAAACATAACAGGACAAGCATGAAGTTATAAACAATCATTTTTTTATCTCAATCGCATACTGCTTTAGACAGTCACAACATCAAAACTGTATGCATCAAACACCCTCATTTAAACACAGACACACAGACACAGACACAGACACACACACACACGCACGCACGCACGCACGCACGCACGCACGCACGCACGCACGCACGCACGCACGCACGCACGCACGCACGCACGCACGCACACACACACACACACACACACACACACACACACACACACTTACAGTAAAGCCTATACTAACAGCCAGCATCAGCGCAACAAACACTCTGCTTTGCCCCAAACCACTCAAAGCACTAAGGGAAGATGATGCTGGGCAGATGGGTGGCTGGGATGGGGAGTGGGATTGAGGCCCTGCAGCCTTTTAGCCATGACGCAGGATGGAGAGTCTCGCAGCCCGTGCACAGCTGATGGTGTGAGCAGGTCCGGAATAACCCACAGGCTCAATATGGGTGCAGCCTAGGGCCCCCCATCAGCCAGGGCCTACCCAGTTGGCTAAAGGGGGGTTAAGAGTGTGAAGGGGCAGATTTGTGACAAGCGTGCAGTGTTGAAAAACATCTCTGCAAATGTGTTATTATTAATTCCTAGCTCAGAATTATGACGCTAGCTATGTCATTTTGTGGCGAAATTTGCCACAAATATGGTGGTGGTGATGGGAGAGTGTGGAGCCATGCAGCTACGTACATACTGCTGACACATGCTTGATGAAGTGTGCATGGTCTAAGATGGAGGTGAGGAGTGTATGGATGTGTGATGGACGTAAGGTGATGCTTAGATGGGGCACGAAGGGTGGTGCATGGTGAGATGGGCTTGGGTGAGGGGAGTGATGGAAAGTGTCAACCTTGTGGCTGTGTAGCTTTGCCACAGGCAGGCGCGGCTGTGTGAAGGCACTTGACACCCTGGAGCTCCGAGTAGGGGCTGTGGCAGGGAGGCATACGTTCAGGGAAGGGTCGGAGGCAGACAGGGAGGCCCTGTGGAGAAGCCCAGGTCATGGGGCTGTGAGTGTAACAGGTTGAGAGACGTATGGAAGCCCAGTACCAAAGGGAGGGGTGCTGAGGGCTTGTTGAGGATATGAGTGGGTGATGGGGATGGGGAGTGTGGTGGGAGACCCTGGAGTTACTGGAGCTCTGAAGAAAGCAGGATGGATAGTGAGGCTAAGTTGGGGCAGGAAGGGTAGTTGGCGGTGAGGAACATTTGTGTAAGGGGGGGTGACGGACGTATGGTGATGGTAAGATGGGGGGAGATGTGGTGGATATTACACATGGGTAAGGGGGGCAGTGGAAAGTGTGAAGCCCTGCAGCTACGTAGCTGTGACAGGCACGGCTCTGGGCTAGAACTCAGCACCCAGGGCATGGGGCTTTGAGTAGGGGTTATGACAGGGAGGCTCTGTGAAGGAGCCGGGGCCTGGAGCTTTGAGTGGGGCAAGGAGACAGGAGCCCGGGGTTATGAGTGTGGCATTCTTGTCTGGCACAGCGGGGGGGCCCTAAAGCTCACTGGGAGTTGGACGGCAACGCGAGGGTCCCTGTTATATAATTCATGCCATAGCAGTTGGCTAGCAGCTAGCAGTACGCTGATCTGCTCTGCTCTGCTCTGCTCTGCTCTGCTCTGCTCTGCTCCGCTTTGAAGTCATATGTCACTGTTTGAGGAGTTTGAGTGAAGCAATGTGTTTCTTATCCAAAACAACAAGAAAAGTTGTGTAATGCAGGGCTTTGTTGGAAATTGGTTATATGGACAACTAACTCCGAAATGAATTGCAGATACTTTGCTCTGTCTTCATAAGGTTTTCATAAAGTATTCGAGACATGAAAGTGATGATTTGGCGAAATGTAATTCATTTCATGGTGTGACAGTATGTATTGATGTACGTAGGTAACACAGCAATGTAGGTGAACAAATGATCTTCAGCTGCCTTGAAAACAGCCAATGACTGCACCATTTATGGATTGTACCATACGTGTATGTGAACCTAAACCTCTTACTAAATCTTGAGCTGCCTAAAATAAAGCAGCCAATACAGTAGGTCTAAAACAATAGACTTGCAATACAAAAGGCCTCTTACCCGTTGGCCAGGTCATCGTCATCCACATCTACATCCACATCGTCATCATCGTCATCCAGCTCTTCCTCTCCCTCCTCGTCCCCGACCAAGCTCTTCCTTTTCAGCTTGGCCTCGCTCAGGTACTCGGACTTCAAGTCCCCGAGGTCATCGTCATCGTCATCCACTCCTCCGAGGCCCTCGATCAGCTCGATGCGTTGGATCTGACTGAACCGGGAAGAGCCCAGGCGGGATTTGCTGTGGCCGTGGCCGCCCCCATAGTTGCCGGGGTTACCAGGGGCGGGGCTTCCCGTGGAGGAAGGGGCATCGCCCGCCTGCAGCCGGGGGCTGGACTGGCCCTGTCGCCACGACAGTGGAGAGGAGCGGTTGGACAGGCTGGAGACGCTGCGGCCGTTGGTCTCGTCGCTGTCATAGCAGACGCTGGTGTCCAGGCAACTAGAAGAGGACAGAAGAGGGAATATGGGATTAGTGTTAGTGTTAGTGTTAGAGTTAGTGTTAGAGTTAGTGTTAGACACATGGGGAGATGTATAAAGTATTGTTGGTCTTGTCGTTGTTCTTGCACACGCTACTGTCCAGGCAACTACAGGACAGCACAAAGAAAACGCAAGTCGACTTTAGTAGAGTAGAGCAGAGAGTGAAGTAGTGAATAATATACAGTATTGTGGAGTACTGTAGTGATGGTCTCGTTACTGTCATAGCACACACTAGTGTCCGGGGAACTGCAGGGCAGGGGGACAGAAGTGGGCACATAGTTTACATCAAGAGAAGAGAAGAGAAGAAAAGAAAAGAAAAGAAAAGAAAAGAAAAGAAAAGAAAAGAAAAGAAAATAGAAGAGAAGAGAAGAGAAGAGAAGAGAAGAGAAGAGAAGAGAAGAGAAGAGAAGAGAAGAGAAGAGAAGAGAAGAGAAGAGAAGAGAAGAGAAGAGAAGAATATAGTAGAGTAAAGTGTAGAGTAAAGTGTAGAGTAGAGTACAGAGTAGGCATCGCCTCTTATTAGGTCCACTACCCAAACAGAGGAAACTTGTTAGGATCAGATTGTTTGAATGAATCGGCTGTGACACATATGTGGTAGGACTGTTACTTTTTATCCCAGAATAGCTGTCTTTAAGGACTCCAATATGCGGGCCTTAACACATGCTTTAGCACAGCTGCCATGCATCCGTCACCTTGTTAGCTAATAGATGAAACACAGCAAAGATAAAATGACAGAAGCAAGCCATACGTTTAAGATCTAGGGGCACAAAATGGAGGCAGGCCGTTAACAGAAGTGAAGATCAGAGACAGAGACAGAGAAAGCCAGAAGGTGCTTCCTCCATTGTCACATGCACCACACATGTGCACATCTCATTCAGTGCACCTGCCAAGCCACACTGGAAGCAGATGGTTATGAATAGACATTATATTTAACTAAAAAGATTCAAATAAATGTTCTTTTATTGACCATGTCATCTATTTTCATTGCATGGGTGAATGTATATTAACAATAAAAGTCTTGGGGTATATAATACACACATGGGAGAGGTGCTTTTAAGACGGGAAATGGCTTAAAATGGAAATGCATTCAAGGCAACTGCTGATATGACTTTCTAATGGGAGTGCAGTTATAGTTACACAATACTTTTTTTCCACAACATATGACTATCTATGTCCAAGTGTGTTTGTCCAGAAAGCATACAATGGCCGAGTGCGTATGAGTCAATGAGTGCTTTTGACTAAGCGTGATCCCATGGGAGGTGTTGAGCGCCCTCTCTGTCAAAGAGAGGAAGTGCAAGTCATTTCCTTCCCCGGTCGGTCGGCTGGCTGGTTGGTCACTCACGTCCCTTTCAGCAGGATGTGAGTCAGTGAGGCTCTGCGGGCCGCATGCCATGGGACTGTCCCTTTCCTTAAAGATGTTTCCAAAAATTGCAATGACTGCCTTTGTGTGTGTGTGTGTGTGTGTGTGTGTGTGTGTGTGTGTGTGTGTGTGTGTGTGTGTGTGTGTGTGTGTGTGTGTGTGTGTGTGTGTGTGAATGTGTGTGTATCCCTGTATGTGTGTGTGCTCAAAACTGCGCACCTAAATCCATGTGTGCGTGACTTGGAGTGTGTGTGTGCACATGTCTGGGGATTTGAGCGACCTTGTGCTTGATGTTTTCCTCTCCCCCTTGTCCTTCATTGTCATCAATAGAGAGCACCGCACTGGGGCTGCAGTTGTGTCCTGTGCTGTGAGCCCCTCCTGCTGCCTGCCATTGGTGTTTTTTTTAAAGTCTTTATTGTGTTTCCAGGTGTCCTGTGTTTTCCTGCAGCGAAGTACTGGATCAGCTGACATGTAGGGGTGGATTGAGTCCATGGGCCCCTGGGCCAGACAGCAAGCGGGGCCCCCCTCATTGAAAGTTGCTAGTTTGCAAAAAAATGTAGGCCATGTTGGAGGCCCTTTGTTGTAGGGTGTTCGAGACTATTTGAAAATACAGCTTTTAAAGGTGTAAATAAACACAATATGAGAAAGGAAATATGGATGCTCGGGCTACAGGGGCCCCTTAGCTCTTGGGCCCCTGGACCTGGGTGCTGGTAGACCTGTCCAGTATATCTCTGGCTGATGTGCCTTACTTTACGTATTTACTTCCCAGAACTTTCCCAGCTAAACACATTAGCAACACATAACATAGCAGGAGATTCTCAGCTCTGAGTCAAGGCTGAAAGATTTCAAGACCTTTATTGTGAATGTTATTTTGATAAGACGTGTGCAATGGAGCTAAACAGCAAGACCAAAATAGTTCAAATTGCAAAGTCCACAAAAAAATCGAAACAATAGACAGTGCTGTATATGTATTCAAAATAATAATGTGAAAAATAGTGAAGAATTAACTGTGTGCACAACTGACATTAATTGCTTCCTCATCTGCTGGTTTATGTCTCATTATGTGTCATTATTTTCTATTAGTAGAGCCTGCACAACTGAGTGTGTCAAAGCTTTTCTGTGTTTGCCTAAATTACCGGAAGGCCCACTGTGAAAATGACTTCAGTTGATACCTTTGAAATGACAATGACAATTCCCCTGTCTCACTCCAACCACATGCTGTAGATTGAAAGCACACACACCCACTCAGCCAGGATGCTAAAGATGTCTCATGGACAATGGATGGCAAATACCTGGGACTCTAACTGGAATTGAGAGCCAAGTGGGGAACAGACTACTGAGACTGTCTCTTTAAAAATGACCATATCATACTTAAGGACTCTTACAGTATTTAAGGAAATTTTACTGTACAATAAAAGCACCAGATTATACTTCAGGGAAATTATTAGGAGGAACACATTTCAAGCAGCTGAACATGTTAGCCATACTTAAGATCCTTCAGCTATTATACATACAGTAGGCTATATAAGGATATCTTAAGACTGTAGAAGACTGTAGATCCTACTGAACATGTTTTACTATGAGGTGTGTGGGGCGTGGAGAGAAAAGAGGAAGAGCACAAAGATGAGCTTAATGGTGACCGAAGTCAAGAGAACCCCATGCGGGAGGGAATGGAGATAGATAGACTGCAGTTGCTGAGCTGTGTGTTTTCCTTGTAAATTAACTTCCACTCTCAGAAGAAGCCTCTCTCTCTCTTCTTCATCCATATGCTTTCAGAGGAGAGTGGGTCTAAGTCGAGCCGTCAGTTAGAGAAGGACATGTAAGGAAACCATTAACTGAGCAGGCACCCTCAGCCTCTCCTCTGGTCTGGATGCTGCATCATTTACAAAGTGTTGCATTGTTTTCAGTAATGAAAAAGACAGCAATGGAATTGAACTTGAATGTAACTAATTCTCCTGCTTTCAGACAGTTGCATATCTTGCAGTTAGGGGACGATGGTATAGGTATTCTACCGTGGGACTTCCACTTCTCTGTGTGCAGAGAGAGATCTGAAGAGGGGGCAATCGGGTCCAAGAAGCTGTCTACTCTCCATAAGCAATGGCCAGGCAGGGAACCATTATGGCCATGGGCAAAGCACCCATAAACACAGTGATTATGGCACCTGGCTTCAGTACAGAGATTAAGCAGATGGATTAAGAAGATGGATACAGTAGATTTAAGACTACTAATAATATACTGTAGGGTATGATGAAGAGTACGAAATTGGTTATATTTTCAAATGTCTCGGTAAAATATGTTGTGTTTGTGTGCGTGCATGCATGTGTTTGTGTGCGTGCGTGCATGTGTTTGTGTGCGTGCATGTGTGTGTGTGTGTGTGTGTGTGTGTGTGTGTGTGTGTGTGTGTGTGTGTGTGTGTGTGTGTGTGTGTGTGTGTGTGTGTGTGTGTGTGTGTGTGTGTGTGTGTGTGTGTGTGTGTGTGTGTGTGTGTGTGTGTGTGTGTGTGTGTGTGTGTGTGTGTGTGTGTGTGTGTGTGTGTGTGTGTGTGTGTGTGTGTGTGAGTGTGTGTGTGTGTGCATGTACGTGTCTGCCTGCATCTGTGTCTGTCTCTGCGCGCCAGGCTATGTCTGTGTGAGTGTCTATAAGATATTTATGTGTTTGTCTAAGTGTGTGTGAGTGCTATTGACTCATTTCTTTGTACGGTATGTGGAACTGCTTTGCCAATACACATTTCTGGAAAGAATCCTTATGGTCCATCTAGCTACAGAGAGGCAGCAGAGGATGACGGTTATATGCTGTGATCAAAATGCTTCATCTCCGTCATCTTTGGCTAACAGGTCAGCAGAAGAGCAAAGCTGTGTTGGGAAGCTATGAAGTGGAAATTGAGGTATCCTTCTTAAGCTAATGACTCAACGCTACCTGATTCAGAGATGGTTAGATCAAATTTATAGCATGGATTTTCACTTTTTGATCTTGGGTGGAATTGGCATGGACCTGCAACTGTAAGACTCCCTTAATAACTGCATTATGGAACTTTCATGAGCACTGGGCATACCACTGTACATACAATTTCCTTTTTTTTCTATAGTCTTCATTTCCCTGCCCCCAACTATTACCTGTGTTATATGTCTGAAATGTCCATGTGGGCATTATGTGTGTGTGTTTTATGTAAGGTACTTGACACCTTGTTTTCCAGCCAGGGGATCAATAAAGTTACTGTACTCTACTCTACTCTCATAAGTAAGTCTCAATAAGCACATGCATTAAGGTTTGTAAACCTTCATTTCACCGTCAATTTAAGGTGAAACATAACGTTGTATTATAAGGATTTAGGAGACAGTGACATAAATAAGCCTGTAACGTGCTGTTATACCACATTATATGTATGTTTATAGGATAAATACCAGCTTCATAGAAAGCGTTGCCCCTGAGCCTTGTCAAAGAGGCAACCGCAGCACAGCAGGCAGAGAGGAGCCCAGTAGAGCCCTGTGGAGACCAGCAGGCAGGTGTAATGCTCCAGTGCAGTGCAGTGCAGTGTGTTTTATGGCTGCCTTTATGGGCCAGCCCCACTAAGACGCATAGCTATTCAGCTCACAGTAGTAGCACACACTCACCAACCTAAAGCCAAGCCAAGCTGAGCCACGGGAGAGAGGACAAGTCAAGGCAAGGCACTGGCAACCCCATCCATCGTCTCTGCAGTCCTGTCCTCTCCCCCCCAGCCACCCCCATTAACAGCCTATTAAACAGAGGACACACAGCTAGTGCACTTCCTGATGGGGAAGGAAAAGCACTCACTACAACAGTAAACAGCCTCAACACCACTGTGGCCAGGAGAACAAACATGGCTGCCGCAGCAGTGGGTACTTACTCACGGAACAGCCTCACCATGACTAAGAAGAAACTAAAACGTTAAGAAAAAAAATAGAGTAGAGTGAATATAAATGTCTCCAAATATGCACTAGAGTGAATAGGCTATATACAGTAAATGTCTCCAAAAAATAACATGCAAAGCCAATGAGCCCCCAAAAGATACAGTGGTCTAGGCCTGCTCTCCGATATGTGCTCTCCTACTATAAGAAAAAAACATGGCTGCCACAGTCATAGGCTGCTTCTTGTGCTGGCCTGTTCTTCCAGTTTCATTTACCATCTTCACAGTGTGGGCTTCTTAAAGATGTAGACTAGCTAACCTGAAAGGTTGTAGATGTAGAAGCTAGTTCTAGTTGTTCATACACATTGTGTTTATTTGTGGTAATGTAGTGCTTTCTTTATTTTGTATTTTTTCAGGTAGACAAACACGTGTTTATTGTATATATTTGTGTGAAAGTACAGGATATCAGCAAGAGATGAAAAATGGATTACAAAACCCCTTTGCAATGTCACCACCATCATAAGGATGCATTTATATTCCTACTTATGAACACTGCATGCATCGCGAACCCACTGGAGATGAAACAGCAATAGAGACTGAAATAAACGCCATTTGTCTCACAGTGGGGCTGTTTATTGTCCAATTACCACTCCTCCATGCTGCTGCTGCAGCTGGGGATGAGAGATGGGAGAAGGAATTACTGTATTACGCATCTCCCACGCTGCCAGGGGCACAGCAAGAAATCCAGGCCCCTGTAAAAGATTGCATCATTTAACGCATTAGCTTTGCGCAGAACCTATATTATAACCTTACTGTCATGAAAATTGTAATGATCAAGTCTTAATCTGTTACTTAAGGCCCTCAGTCATGTCATAGCAATGTTGTCATGATGTCTTTTCAGAATCTGCACAAAGAGGCTACAAAGGAAATAATACTGAAGTATAATTGTAGCAATGCTCAATGCCCAAACCCCTGTCCGCTCTGCTGGGATACTGTTTTTTTGGGGGAATAAGGGATGGGATGGGACAAGGAATTACCTGAGCATGGACCCTGGTAGGCTGGACATGTATGTTATCAATATTCATACCCTGTAGGCCTACCTCGTGTCAAGTTAGAGCTGTGATGCTGTGTTTACTGTATTTTTTATATTTTAATGGTAGAATCCGGACTTAGTGCCCCCCACGTAGTGGACCCCCACCGGTCGGGAATTCACGATACAATGCTAATATTTGTTGATTTGTAATAATCTGTGACTGATTTGGGACCTGGGGCCCCATATACATGTACATTGCTTACTATAATATTCATATAGGCCTACAGTACTCTAGAGTACTGTCAATACTGTTATAGTGACGCCAGTGGATGAGCCATGTAGTGTATTACCAGTGACTGAACATGGAGTCCCGCAGGCTGGACGTGTATAATGCTAATAGCCATGTACCCTATGGTGGCTGTGGTGGGTGCTGTGCATAAGGGGTAGGATAAGGCATTACCTGTGTATGACAGATGTACCGGTAGTAAGGCATTACCTGTGACTGAGCGTAGACCCCCGCAGGCTGGACATGGTGTCTTCCAGGTTCTGCCGCAGATCAAGCACATTCTGCACCGTTCTCTTCCGCTGGGACTCAGGGTCTGTGAAACAGGGAGAGAAGCGGAGGGAAGAAATGGAAAAGAGGACAGAGAGAGGAGAGGGAGGGGAGAAAATTGAGTTATTTTCTTTTACGCATTGTTTTATTTATTGACCGTGACTGGTGTTTTTCACGCGACAAGACAGAGAGGAAATGAAGGGAAGCAGAGGTATCACGGTAATATGACAGCTCAGCAACTAAAGCTGTTTCTCAAACAGGAGAGTCTCCATGAATTAAACATTACTCTGCAAGCCATTCAGCCCAGCCCAACCCAACCATCCAAGCCAAGCCAACCTGCCAAAACTGCCACAGGCTGACGGGCAGAGGAAGAGCCTGTCACGGGATTCAGCTGAATAGCACAGTCTATCCAGGGAAGCACGGGGGGGAGGACAAATGGGCAAATTTTAATGGGCCCAGATAGAGCGGTGGGCCAGAAATGGTGTATGCATTGAGTTGGGGCTGGTCGGGGGGGGTTCAGATGCTTTTCTCCTGGGTCCTGCCAAAGCTGCCAGTGGCCCTCAGTCCATCAGAGCTATAGCTGCAACAGTATGGTCTAGCTGTTCTTTGTTCAGACTGAATTGTCTTTGTGGAAGTCGCTCTGTTTATGGGAAGACAGACAAAGGAGGGAAATGTAACGTGAGGCAAGGCGAAAGGAACCTTCTAGTGCTTCAAAGTAAGCGACATACGCACTTCGTTATTGCCGCTCGTGTCATTTGTTTTGAGTTTTTTCGGGCATGCGAAACACAACAGTCAACAACAATGCCTGTGATGTCCTTCCATGTGTACCCACCTTGCATCCTGATTTAATTATCCATCTCCACATGAAAAATGTGACTCAAGGAATGCCAAAGTGCTTTTGTCATTTTAACCACAGAACACTTTTGGTGCAGTTCAACGAGGTCACTGGACCCAACTATGGCAATATAGCCTCATCTTTTCATGGCAGACCATACACATACATATATATACATTTTTCAATGTCTTCACAGAAGCATATATGCAGGGCGTTATAAAATATACACATTGTATTACACAGCAAACTTATATTGCAAGGATAGGCTCCAAATGAACACCCGGAAAACAGCCAAATGCCGGTGAAAACTCCATGGCTGGTAGAAAAAACAACTTACTAGCCACATTTACTGGTGGTGAGTGTATATTTGGTTAGTAAGATGAACATTATCAGCTATTTTGGGTAGTGATGAAAAAAGTTAACTCAGAAGCATGTAGCAATGTATGTGTAAGATTGGGTAAAGGGTTAGAGACCCTGGCGGAATGTGGGGTTAGAAGGCTTGCTTAAGGGCACCTTACCCATGAATGAAGTCCATGCACTGGCACAGGCACAGGCACGGGCACAGGCACGGGCACAGGCACAGGCACAGGCACGGGCACAGGCACGGGCACAGGCACAGGCACAGGTTTTTTATGTGATGATATTGGGAGCATTCAAGGGACTGACACAAGTTTGAACTGTGTTTCAATATAATCCTGAACGAGCTGCGGCATTACACTGGTTATCTGACCCCCTTAGCGTGGTCTTAGTTTAATATATCTGCTTTCCCAAAATCATTTCAGAGAGTGGCTCATTGATTCTTAAAACTGGTGACTGGTTGCCTGGTTAACACCAGACCTAATCACAAGTGAGATTAGGTCTGGGGAGTTGCCTATTGTAAATTCCGTATGGGGCCGGAATACTTGGCGGCCTCTCTGATTGGGCAGAGAAACTGTTAAGGTCGGAATGCTTGGCCATTATGACACAGATCCCATGATCTTGTACGTTATGAGTCATCCTCGCCATACTGTCTTTCAGATTGAAACGATTGTGTAGAACTAAAGGCAGTATGGGAGTTCCCAGGCTAGGTGACTGGTGTTTTTGAATTCACTTTGCCATAGTCGCAGTTCAAAATGCCGAAGTTTGAAATATTGGATTGCTCAAATCTGGACTTGGAATGGCACTGAAGAAGAGGCCATTCTGCTTAAAACTGTAGGGCCACGAATGACAAAAGGTTATTTAGTGTTTCTATTGAAATTTGATTGAAACTTGATTCTGATTCTATAAAGCCAGTCCATTGACTCCCATTCACCTCCAGTGTCCAATCACGGACTGGAGTCTGACTGATCAGCATGGTCTCTTGATGGGCTCCCCCACACAACCAAACCAATACATACTGGTATATACGTATACTGTATATATAGTATTCTTCCTTTCTTTACATCCTTTCTTCTTTTTGCTCCCCTTCCGAGAGTATATATGTAGTATGTGCTCACGATGGTTCACATATTGTTGGAGCTGATCAGAGCAAGTGATCGCTCTAAAACCCAACTTCTCCCATGTCACTAAGCGGCTCAGATATGTGCCACCGCAATAAGAGATTCGGCAATGGGCCAGGCAGGCTCAAGCAGGGAAGGGGATCAGCTAAATTCATGATTTGTGGACTGGTGTGACCCATTGCGCAGTAGTAGGAGTAGTAGTAGCAGTAGTACATTAGAGTAGAGAATAGACTATTAATCCTGAGGGAAATTATGGGAAATAGAGCTTTGGGGTCAGCTAGGGGGTACAGGGGGGATGTATCTGCCTGTTGTCTGCCTTGTGTTGTTAGATTGGAATAGAGTGGGGCAGGGGCTATGATCAGTTCTCACCAGATTTAGAGTTCTCAGTGGATTTTGGTACTTATACTTGGTGAGAGCAATTTAGGTAAGTTACAATAGATGTGATTAAAATGCAAAACTGCAAATATATCATGTAGTACAAACAAATTCTCATCCTCTCAATCCTCAGGCAACTTTAAAACAACACTATGTACTGTCCATCAGCATTTGTTCATCTTAATGTGACATCATAGCACTGACTATGCTTCTAATGCATAGTAATAATGGCTCTTAAATCTCCCCTTTTACATGCCATTACAGCACAAACACAGGGCTGATGAGTAACTTAGTGGGCGGAGAGACAAACACCATTAAGGCCGTCCTGAAACAGTCTCTGTGCTTCCCATGTTGATAACACAGCCCTATGGTGACACCACTTCCTAAAAATGACACCACCCCCACCCTCCCCGTCACCACCCAACGTTGTCTGCCGCCTGTCCCTTCCACCTCCGACTCTCCATGTGATAGCGCCTGTAATTTTAAAATCAATGTGTTGGTATCTCTAAGTCAAGTCACAGCCACCTCGAAGGTCTCCGGTTGCCGTCTTAATTGTTCCCTGCATCAGTATCTGTTCTCGTGACAGCGGTGATGGAGTACCGTGATGGTGACCCTCCCTCGACCCCCCTTGCTGCTAAGGGGCCTTCAGCGTAAGGGCCTTATAATGTTCTCCAAAGGTCGGCCTAGTTCTGGAGCGGGGGTTGGAAAGAGCTCTGGTACAGGTCAAAGGTCAACTAAGTGTGGGGGTGTGGTGTAAGGTTGAAGTTATGGTAAGGGGGTTTCTCCCCCAACCCATCCATTCATTTATCTTGTCACGAGTCAGCAGCCGATGCACAAGAGACACAGAACAGACAGGGCAAAGGCGCTACATGACTATAGACATTGTGTAGTGAATGGCTTGGATCATTATGTTGAGTGCTGGGGGATAAATTGGTGGCAAATGACTTTGATTAAACTCTCGCTCTTCCAAGCTCTCTATGTCTATCTCTCTCTCTCTAGCTCTCTCTCTTCGTTTCATCTTTTGGCGCCACTTTGGTTTCATTCAGAAGCATGTGCCACAGGGAAAAATAGATTAGTGTGCAGTGATTCATAAAACGTAATAAAATGTTGCTTCTTTTAGTCATGTGGCTGCCAAAGCTGGACAAAGGGGCAGTTTGGTAGAATGGAGGATGATAAAAAATGAAAGACCTCCAATTTAGGTGACGTCATAGCAGAAACTGCAGTGCCTTGAACAAGGAATAGAGCACCTTTCAAGCTCCAAAAAATAAGCTCAATTGCGTACTACTGAACTACTTTGAATAGCTTGACCTGGATGAATGAGAATCTTAACAGACAAACTGCTTTGATTAAGTGTGTTTTATATGTATTGTGTTTTGTGACGTTTTGTGATGTTGTGAGTCCTTGCATGACATGGTCCTTCCAATCATCCCTCTCGGAGCATCAACAGTTAATGCCTATCGAGGCGATGAGTAATGATCCACGCTGGCCTGATTAACTCATTTCTATTTTTACCTCAGAGATGACTGCCAACCCCTTAGCACTAGCATTAGCGCTGGATGATACGCCACAGTCAAACTAGTTTGAAGCAACTGTGGCGCCGCAGGACTCCTTCATACACAAGGAGTCAGTGCGATTGATATCATGTAAGAATATGACGGTGATGAATTCTGATTGTGAGCGAAACAATGCCTTTGAAATGGTAATGAAGATTGATGAAAGAGAAGGGGGGTCTTATAGAGGTAGCCCACGGGGCAGCCATGCAGTCATTTGTGTTCATCAAGACGGAATTTAATAAGGGGGCTGAAAAATTGAGATTTGCTGCCTGCCAAATCGAGAACAAGGTGGTGCAGACAAGACAAAAGATTTATCCAGCATTTTAATAAATCCCATTATGGGTCAGGAGGAGTCCAGCTGTGTGGGATAATAGGCCACATCCTCCAGCTGGGACAGTGGGGTGGAGCAGTGAGAGAGTTTGGACTGGGATGAGGGCTGAGGTGGGGGGTAATGTGGTGGGGATTGGGAGGGTGTAGGATGGGGGTGGGGGTGGGGGGTGGGGGTTATGTGGTGGGGATTGTAAGGGTGTAGGATGGGTTGCTGGGAGAGGTGTAGTTGGCAGAGGATGAGAGCTGGAAAAGGAACTGTGGTGGGGAGATGGAGAAAGGGAGTAGATGAGGAGATACGGGCTGTGATGGGGTGTGGATGGGGATGGCGGAGCAGGGGAGGTGTAACTGGGACAATGGATGGGGGGGTTGAGATGTGGATGTGGTGCGAAATGGGGAGAAGGGTAGGAAAGATTGCAGGAAGGGTAGGAAAGCTGTGTGTGAGCACAGAGGGTCAGGAGATTGGATGGGCATGGGGTGAAGATTGAATGACCAGCTGAGTGGAAATAGGAAAGCGCACAGGGAGAGAAGGAAAGGCACAGTGGGAATAGGGGAAGGAGTGTCCTAGAGATGACAGATGACAAAATAAGAGCTGGTACAGGACATGGGGATGGGACTGTGGCTGGGGAAAGCCACGATATAGGAAAAGGTGGATAAAGTGTAGATAGGACAGACCACAGGGAGGGTAGAATACAGTGGAGATGGGGAAATGGATGTGGTGGGGGAAACAGGAAAGGAGTGCTTTTGGTGACAGATGAGAAAATAAGAGCTGAGAGACAGAGAGAGCATTGAGATGGGCATGAGGGAAATGGATGCAACAGAGGTAGGAAAAGGTGTCCCAAGGGTAGTGGAGATGAGGATGACAGGACAAAAGGACAACAGGAATTGACCTTTCTACAACATCCTCCCCTCTTCCTCCCTCTTATGCCCTGTTCCTGCCCCCCTGAATACAACACAGCCATCCCCAGCACCTAAGCATAATTTCTCTGCATATGGTCATGTTCCATCTGGTTAATGCTGGCTAAAGTGGCTCCCCTTGTGAGAGTAAATGGGTCTGGGGGGGCTGAGGGGGTCATGGCCCTCTTTGGTCATGTCCATTACACTAACTAACCAACAGCTGCAGTTGGAACACAACACATGTGCCCATGGGGACGACCTCACACGTAAACAAGCCTTGGGGGAGGGGGGGGGGGAGAGAGATAGAGAGCAGGAGAGAGACAGAGAGGGGTCGAGATCGAGTGGGCGGCAAACGAATGCATTGAAGGGCATTGATTTCCGATGGATGCCCCCTGTGTTCATATGAGACATTGATTGGCCCGGTTTAGACTCGATCGGGGGATTACACTCGATGGTGAGATGATGATGATGATGAAGTCATTGGGTGTGTAGGCCACTGCCAATTTCAACACCATATGGTCACTGGACACAGTTACTGTCTTGGGGTAACTGTAATTAAGAAAGCAAAATTGGATTTTTTGATGTTTGAAGATGTGTTTCATGTCATGGTGATTTGTATGCAAAGTTCTTCTTGAGTGTTGATTTTCTACCTAACATACACAGCTGAGGGTGTCCTCCTGCATAATTAAGGCGTTTGGAGGTTGGTGTGTTCACATCCACAAAAACATTAATCCAGGTGCCAGACAATAGTAGTAGGCTATATAGTGTGGGAACGTGGCAACGTTTCGATCCACCAGTGGGATCTTCCTCAAGCCTAGGATCACTCTCTCACACTCCTGCATAATTAACCAATACAAAGTACGCTGTTCCTCAGAGTATTCATTAGTGGACTAGAAATTAACTTGCCAGATGTGACATTCGTACTGGTACCAGCCGCTCAACACAGTAGTCATCATTCTGTATTTGAAATCTACAAGCCACATACTTGTATTCAACCAGCATTTGGGCGTTGGCTGGTGCAACTTTCCATGCCCTGGTATGCACACTGAAACCAGCATTTTGGCTTTTCTGTGTCATCCCGGTGTATTTCCCCGGATACAGTAGAACCAGTTTGAAATTCTTGCTGACTCTGTGTGCTGTTGATCTAAATATATCAAGGTACTGTGTGATGTCCCAATTGGAGCGGATCTTACCAGCAGAGTGCAATGGCACCAACCAAATACGAGGGACTGAGGAGGGAGATAGTGTCTACTAGTTATGTTTTGTAATGAGCTAGTCGGTGTACAGAACACAGAGTGCATCCTACCAGCTGTGGGAAACATAACTGAATAATCAAGAGAGCATGCTTCGTACAGTAGCCTATGTCTACTGTCTACATAGTGCGTGTATTGCATGGGGCTGTCTATGCAGAATGGATCCTGCCATCTGTGTACAACAGCACCACCAGAACTGTAGGGAAGTAGATGTTATCCTCGTGACAATAGTTACGTTGTGCTGTGTACACTCATCCTCCTGTATTGTGTTTGAATTGTATTGGGTTGTGTACGCACAGTGCATCCTGTCATCTGTGTTCAATGGCATAAGCTAAAATGGGGCTGTCTAAAAGGTGCTGTCTACACCCGAGTAGTTTTGTATTGAGCTAGACTACCTGTGCACATCCAGTAGAGTGGCACCTGCACCATCTCAACAGCAGGGGAGGTAGATGTTATCTACATACATCAATATAGTTTTTCTATTGCTGTGTTGTATACTATGCAACAGACACAAGGCCTCAACCTGAGCCCATTGGAGGGAGACGTATACCGCACAGCGCACATCAGTATTGTGTCATATTCTGTTGTGTTGTATTGCACACCGATAGTCTCTTCCTCTCATCCTCCTGATCCCACACAAAGAATACACTGTCTACATCAGTAGGTCCATATTTATTTGTATTGTGTTGTGCTGTGTACACACAGGGCCATCCCTTCTGTTTACATCAGTATATTTATATTGTTTATATATATTTATATTATATACATCAGTATATTGATATTGTGCTGCAGATTGCAAGACACCAAAATAATGTGTATGTCTGTATTGTGTTGTATTATATTGTGCTGCATACTGCACCAAGATACAGTTGTCATCCTGTCTACGTATAGTATATAATATTTGAGGCACAGATATAATTGTGTTCATTGGTGTTGCGTTGCGTTGTGTTGCGTTGCGTTGCGTTGCGTTTTGTAGTATTTTGTTGCGTTGTGTTGTATTGTGTACACAGACAGAGTTTCATCCCCCTCACCCCACGGCACCCGATCAATCCCTTTAACATGTTCAGCACAGCAGCTTCCGCTTATGCTAATGGATGTTTCCTACTTTTATAGGTTCTTCGTCAGACTAACACATACACACACACACACACACACACGCACGTGCGCGCGCATGCACGGACACACACCCACCCACACACAGACACACAGTCCATATCCCTTCCTGTATACAGGCTTCCTGACGCAGCTGTGACTGGAGTGCAGGAGAATTAGGGGGAATTAAGGATGCAAATTTGCACTGCAAGCCACGAGCGCGAGTCTCAGGGGGACACGCAAACACACACACACAGACAGACGCATGAACACACGCGCACACACACATGCACACACACACAATCTGTGACACACAGGCACGCGCGCGCACACACACACACACACACACACACACACACACACACACACACACACACACACACACACACACACACACACACACACACACACACACACACACACACACACACACACACACACACACACACACACACACACACACACACACACACACACACACACACACACAGGTCTCAGGGGACGCTAAATGAATCATGTATGGCTGGTTAAACTGGGGAAGCCCTTCACTGGCAACCTACACACACACGTGCACACGAACGTGAAAGCATGAAAATGTATGCAGACATTCAAACACACATGCCTCCACCAGACATCCACATAAACACTATACTCACACACATATTTCATCAACAAATAAGCAATCAGACATACACACACACACACACACACACACACACACACACACACACACACACACACACACACACACACACACACACAACACACACACACACACACACACACACACACACACACACACACACACACACACACACACACACACACACACACACACACACACACACACACACACACACACACACACACCTTTTGCAGTCAAAGGCATCACATAGGCATTCTCTCTCTGTCTCTCTCTCTCTCTCTCTCTCTCTCTCTCTCTCTCTCTCTCTCTCTCTCTCTCTCTGTCTCCTTCGTTGTCCATTCGTAGGCATGCAGCCTGATTAAAGCAAGCCAGAGGCAAAGTGGGAGCATGCACTGAATCCTAATGGGGGAGATGGGGGAAGGCAGTATAGAGGTGGTGGTGCGGCCGCTGTGTGTGGTGTGTGTGCGCGTGCGTGCCTGCGTTCCTGTGTGCATGCGTGAGTGTGTGTGTGCACGCGTGTGTGCGTGTGTGTGCGTCTGAGTGTGTGTGGGTGTGCGTCTGTAAAAGGGGGTGTCTTTGAAAATCGAGTGCCACAAAGCTGAAAGGGAACCTCTTCATTTTGAGGCACCCCAGAAAATGAAAAGGAATTCATAAGTGTGCAAGCAGAGTGGAGCAGAGCAGAGCAGGGCAGACAAAGGCTGGCGGGGAAGAGGCTGCCCTACACACTTCATGTTCAGGCCCAATTTAGGGTTTAGCTCTGCTACCTACTCCACTCAGGTGATATAATGAAGACACTGCAATTGTAGTCTGTCTGTGTGTGTGTGTGCGTGTGTGTGTGTGCGCGAGTGAGTGAGTGAATGAGTGACAGAGAGAGAGAGAGAGAGAGAGAGAGAGAGAGAGAGAGAGAGAGAGAGAGAGAGAGAGTGACAGAGAGAGAGAGAGAGAGAGAGAGAGAGAGAGAGAGAGAGAGAGAGAGTGTGTGTGTGTGCGTGTGTGCATGCATGCGTGCGTTCGTGCGTTGTGTCTGTGTGTGTGATTGCGTGGAAACTGACTGCAGAATGTCATGCTGAAATGGAGATAAAGAGGTAAAAAGCTAAAAAGTCAAAAACAAAGAGAGTGGAAAAACTCCAAGTGTTACCACATGAGACCTACATGTAGCCTGGGCAGCACGAATTGCGCAAGTAGCTTCAACTGTCTGTCTTTCCGTCTCTATGCTTGTTTGTTTGTCTGTCTGTCTGTGTCTGTCTGCCTGTCTGTGTTTGCCTGTCTGCATGATGGCGCAATAACAAGTGAATAATGCGTGACAACACCGTAACGTAAGGGGGAGGGAGCATCTGAAATGTGCACCGCACAGCATCTTTTACACTTCCAAACACACGTCAATCAACAACCGACAACTGGAACGCACACGATTACATCTACGCCAAGCGTGAAGCAGTGTGAGCCAACTGTTTTGCTTGAGTAAGTCTCTCTATACACTCCCGTACAGCAGCTGTGGGGTTCACTGGGATGTCCTGGTAAAGTGCTTGGAGAAAGAAATGGATATGTATATATTACTGCACTTAATCCCTTAATTAAGCCAAGACCCCTATTATTATAAGTCTGCAATCGCCAAGTTTGTTATACCCGGGAAGAGCTGGAGTATTTGCACCAATTAAAAGTGGCTGTGTGTTCTAGCGCTTTCCTCATGCATTGCATTGCATTGTGATGCAACTGGCAGTCATGGATGATGGATAGACACCCAACGTAAGCTACATTCACACACATCGCCAGTTACTCGCTCAGCGAGATAAGTCAATAGAATGTTTGTGTTCCAGCAAAGTGAGGAGGCGAGAAGGTGAGGAGAGTACAAGCGATGATATGTGGTCAAATAACATTTAAGCGATGATATGTGATCAAATAACAATTCACTTTTAACTTTAACTTAAAATATTGGATTAGATCAGATTATTGACAGCTAACTTCTCACTTTTGCAGTGGCAGTTAAACCCGCAGGGATGTTTAGAGAACGTTCCATGAGAGACATATTTTTTCAGTGAAGAGTGACATATTCCACAGATAAACGAGCCCTACACGGAAAAAATGCACATAGAGACTTGATTTTAACATTGTATTTGGCCAGAGTACTATGTTGAATTACAGTGTTGAATGATTTTTTTGCTGAGCATATGAATATTATTCAATTAGTGCCATGCTGACAGCCACACTGGACATCAATATTTAGCTCTTACATCCACTAACGAGCAACACACCTCGTGTCCACATGTAAGGCTCCATGTTGATGTACATTATGTGATCCACCTATCATTTCTAACTCTCATTATGCCTGGGGACAGGGAACTGCCACTGCACTGTAGGTGTGACCATCAGTCAGATATACGCTGATAGGTCTATGAGTTCATGTACAAGTAAGGCTCAATTTTTATATACATTATATGATCCAGTTATTACTGCTAATGGACATGACATACTGAAGGATGATGGTCATTATGCCAGGGGCACTGCCATTGTACTGTAGGTGTGACCATCATTCAGACGTAGGCTGAGCAGGTCTGTGAGTTCATGCTCTAGCCTTGGCCAGTGCAGTGGCGTTACACTGTCATGCTGCTGGTGGTGCCTTATCTGGGAGTGTCTATCATACACACAGCAAATGGAGGGTCGATAATGAACTCCTATTGCAATGCACACAGACTGCTAATGACGATGAGGGGAGAGAGAGAGAGAGAGCGAGAGAGAGAGAGAGAGAGAGAGAGAGAGAGAGAGAGAGAGAGAGAGAGAGAGAGAGAGAGAGAGAGAGAGAGAGAGAGAGAGAGAGAGGATGAGAGATGGTGAGAGGTGGTGAGAGAGACATGGAACAGAGAGCAGAGGGAGAAGGAGAGAGAGTGAAAGAGTAAAGAGAAGGAGAGAGAAAGCGTAAAAGAGAGGGAAGGAAGGGTGGATTAAGAGGTCACCACTAAGAGTCTCATTAGAGAAGAAGAGATAAGAGGAGAGAGGTGGTGTGGTGAAAAAAGCAGAGGCAAGAGGGGCGGGGGGCGGTGTTAGCAGAAAAGGAGAAGAGAGATGGGAGAGGAGAGAAAAAAGACACACACAGAGATGGCAGTACAGAGATGAGAGGGGGCGACAAATGGTAGCAAGATCACAGTGAAAATGATGACAAACCTACATGTCAAGTGTGTTTGACTGTTTTCATTGACATGTGTAGTCAGCATGCTTAAGTATCCGAAATATGTGGTTTATCTTTGTCCCTGTTGCCATGAAAAAATGGATTAAATATTAAGAGAGCAGAGCAAACGGGGGTAAAGGTCAGGCTTAGGTCAGTATCAATTGCGGGAAATCATTTACACATAAAAATGTAAACCTGTGATACTTTCTAACAGTCCTATCATCATATCATCCCTGCGATGCAGAACACAATGTTCTTTAAGTGTCCTCATCCTCTCAGCCCTCTTTAGAACTAAGATAAGTAGAATGTGGAATGGAGATGGCATAGTCTCAGCTGACTAACACAAATGATTCTCTGAAAATTCACAACATGCTTCAACCCACTGAAAAGGCAGGCAGTGAAAACATTTGTCTCTTAAAGCATGACAAACATGTCATGTTTTTTTTTTACATGCCATGTTTATAAATAGACTTCTTTTGCCAACTGTGAGACACTTGTCATCGCAAAGTGGCTTTGATCAAATAGTCAACAACAAGGCTTTTTTTTCTTCTTCAAAGTACTGTATGAAGCCTCCGTTCAACCATTAACACTGTAGGTGGGGACAGCATTGTGTCTGTCACCCAAACAAAAAGTCCCCTCTTTGGGGACAACAACCAACAACAATCATTCAACCAGCAGCTGTCAACAACTCTCGTGTCATCTCATTTTGGGAATTTTCACTTCCTTCTCGCTATCCTTTTAAACACTGTTTTCTTGTTGTGAGATGCAAGAGGAAGGACAGGACAACACGAAAAACAGGATATGATACACACATGCACAAATAGGCCTACCTTCATCACCCTCACACACAAAGACACACAGACACAGACACAGAGACAGAGACACAAACGTTCACGGACACACACAGGCACACACACACACACACACACACACACACACACACACACACACACACACACACACACACACACACACACACACACACACACACACACACACACACACACACACACACACACACACACACACACACACACACACACACACACACACACACACACACACACACGTTAGTGCATGTGTATAAACACTTCATCCTTCACATCTGGTGTGATGCAGAGAGAGAGAGAGAGAGAGAGAGAGAGAGAGAGAGAGAGAGAGAGAGAGAGAGAGAGAGAGAGAGAGAGAGAGAGAGAGAGAGAGAGAGAGAGAGAGAGAGAGAGAGAGAGAGAGAGAGAGAGAGAGAGATTGTTGTGTCCAGTCCAGAGTAGCCAGCTGAGCGGACCTCATGGCAATGACTTTGAAGAGAAAGGGAAGAGTTAGGAAATGACCAGCTGGATGTCAACATGCCTTCAAAAGCCTCAATCAGGGACGGATTGCTTCATGGGCCAGTCGGGCCCAGGCCCAGGGGCCCAATAGTCAAGGGGGCCCTGAAGCCCAGTCCTGGTGGAGGCATGTGTGTTTGAATGTCTGCATACATTTCCTTTCTCATATTGCATTAAAATCATACTTTTAACAACTGAATTTTCAACATTTCTCAGGGACAACCCACCAAACTCCCAACAACATAGGCTACTGTAAACTCTCACATCTGGACTGAAACCTTGAATTGTTTTTTAAACTAGCAATACCCATTGAGGGGGGCTTTCTTCTTCTCTGGCCCAGGGGCCCATGGAATCATAATCCATCCCTGGTCTCAATGATATCCTGCATCCTGCTCAATTGTAGACAGATGAAGAGGGGGAAATGAAAAAGACAAAAGGATATCTTAAGCTTAGTCGTGCATCTTTTTTTTTGCTTTCTTACTTTATTTTGAATAATAATTTGTTTTGAAGTATAAATTCATGGTTGCATAATCTTCCACAACAGCTTCTTTGTTCTTTGTTGGTAGAAAGCACATGATGATGTGTTAACACACTCTCAAACACACACGCACAAATGCATTTAAGTACACACGCACGCACACAGGCACACGCGCGCACGCACGCACGCACGCACGCACGCACGTACACATATTCACACAAACATGCTCTCATAAAAACAAGAAAAAAAGTGCTGTGTTCCAAAACATGTGACGATGGAATATGAAGAGCAGATTGTACTGTGCTGTTAACAGCTGAAGAGCACAGCATTGCCAATTCGCCAGGCCTCTCCCTCCCATGACTCTCAGACTTAGCACTGAAACAAGGTCATAGCAGGCCATCCGCTGTATCCAGAGTGGGGCAAACCGCTTTAAAAAAGCCCCAAAAACACTCTGCGCTGCCAGTCTCAACACCGACCTACATGGAGATTGACGTTCTTGTTCTCCAGTGCACTCTTCTCTTCTCTTCTCTTCTCTTCTCTTCTCTTCTCTTCTCTTCTCTTCTCTTCTCTTCTCTTCTCTTCCCTTCTCTTCCCTTCTCTTCTCTTCTCTTCTCTTCTCAGTGGTTCAGTACCACAGCAGGCTTAATCTATCTACGTATGTCATTACAACTCTTTGCTCTTCTCAGCCTGGATAGTATACTGCCCTACAAAAGGCAAAGTGAAGTAGCTATGTGAATGCTGAAACCAAGGATGGATTACTGCATGGACCTACCGGGCCCAGGCACAGGGGCCCAAGAGTCAAGGGGGCCCTGAAGCCCAAGCCTTTAGTCTTTTATTATACTGAGTTAATATCACACTTTTAACAACTGTATTTTCAAGTTGTCTTGGGTGGCTAATCCCTGAACCCCCAACAACATAGGGTCTCTAAAATCTGGCCTACAACACTGTTTTTTTTAATAAACCAGCAATGCTCATGGAAGGGGGGCCTTTCTTGTTGTCTGCCCCAGGTGCCCATGGAGTCTGCAGGGGTCTACCGGCGACCAGGCCCAGGGGCCCAAGCGTCAAGGGGGCCTGAAGCCCAAGCCTTTATAATGTCTGGCCCAGGGGCCCATGGAGTCATCCCTGACTGAAACTGAGACAAATCCCTTTGAAAGACATACCGTAATGCTCCTTCATACTTTACTCAACATTTAGCATTTTTCCTTTCGTGTAGCCCAAAATACGTACATTCTCGGCAGGAGGAAGCAGTCTTTTTCTTCTCTTTCTTCTCTTCTTCTCTGTCTTTTGACTTTGCAAGTCAGAATAGGTGCCTTGCCATCTGTGGGCAGTGTGTGGCTCGTTACATGAGGATGAGACAGATAGGCTAACCTTTAACAGATACCCCTGCAGATGCAGGAAAACCTTCCGGTCGCTCCACATGTTTTGGGCAGGATGCAGAGACTCTACTCCATGCAGAGGGGCAGGATGCTGGAACACTTCTCCTCTCCATCCGCCGTGTGGAGGGCAAACAGGGCCAAGGGCCTGAAGAAAGACAGAGCAACCTTGGGCCCTGTGAGCTAATGCTATGGCTCAGTGCAGCAACACACTGCCACAGCTGCTCTTACAATAAAACATGCTGGTGGCCAGGCCAAGGAACACCCTGGCAGCTGGGTTAGAACTGTATTTTGTGCATCCTGTGGGTCCATGGGAGGAGGGTTGAATGAAGGGCGTGGAGGGTGACAGGGGCAGTGGTCTGTGTGTGCGTGTGTGCACGTGCACGTGTGTGTGTGTGTGTGTGTGTGTGTGTGTGTGTGTGTGTGTGTGTGTGTGTGTGTGTGTGTGTGTGTGTGTGTGTGTGTGTGTGTGTGTGTGTGTGTGTGTGTGTGTGTGTGCGTGTGTGTGTGTGTGTGTGTGTGTTGTGTGTGTGTGTGTGTGTGTGTGTGTGTGTGTGAGTGTGTGTGTGTGTGTGTGTGTGTGTGTGTGTGTGTGTGTATGTGTGTGTGTGTGTGTGTGTGTGTATATGTGCACATGTGCGTGTAAGTGTATGTGTTAACACACACATGTGTGTGTGTGTGTGCTTGTATGTCAGTGTGTGCATATGCGCATGTGTGCATGTGTGTTAGGATTGCTACACGGTGTAGCCTACACCTATCGCTGGCCCAAGTGTTCATTTGGATCAGTGTAGCCCATAAAACCCTGGGTCCCATGTGGAGAAAATTGTTCACAGCCATCCAGATGCAACTCACTCCAAGTGACGTCTTTGTTCTGCGTGTAATGTTCTCCCTTCACTGCTTTTTATGCCACGGAACTTGGAACAAGCAAAAGGAACTGGAATGGGAGGGAGGAAGGGTGGCACTTGTACAGTTGTTATTGTGCAACATCTTAACAGCAACAATACGACAAGGGACAGAGCAAGAGTGAGAATGACCTCAGGCCTGGAGTGAGTCTATCCTATCCCCTTAGCTGGGGACATTGGATAACCACCAGCTGTGAACGCCCTGGACTACACAACATGCACTGTAGACTCAAGACTCAGGACTCAAGACTGTCTTTTTCAGTCTTCAGTCTCGATAACACATGGACAACACAGAGATATGGATCACATGTGTGGGATATTGTGATAGCACCAGCTGTGAACGCCTTGGACAGCACATGTAGAGAAAAAGAGGAAGCAAAACTAGTCAAAACTAGCCAATCAACAAAGCCAATCAAAGTCAATAGCTAGATGTACAGTGCATTCTCTAGAACGGTCTTGCATTACCATCTGTAAGATACTGTGCCAGTTCGATGGGCAACCACCAGCTGTGAATGCCATGTACTACACATCCTTCAAGACTCAAAACTAAAGACTCAAGATTCAAGACTGTTCTTTCCCTGAGACGTGACAGTACATGGAGACCACAGGGATATGGATGCATTTTTTGTGTGGACAATACATAAGGAGAAGAAAAAGGAACCAAAACTAGTCAAAGTTGAGTCATGCAGTACAAACGGAGTTTGGTTAGATACCAGCTGCAACGCCCTGTCTGGAAAAACACAACAACGTAAAGATAGTGGGGAGACGGAAGAAGACTTTCCCCTACGATGGCTCTATAGCCCCCCAGGAGGCATTGGCATGTTGAGAAGGATATGGCTGAGAGGAGGTAGTGCTTGGTTGGCATTGGGGGGCTAGTCTATTTTATTTTTTATATGGGGGGTGTTGACAGGCTTATGATGAGGTAAAGGGGGCACTGGGAGGCTTATGATGAGTTCCAGAGGGCAATTGAGAAGCACTGGGTAAGAGTTAAAAGAAAACAACTGTAGGCTACTCATCATACATGCGAGTCAGTAGCTCATGCTGTATGTGCTAGTCTGTATGTGAGGTCATTGGAAATACTGACAGTCGGTCTCTGTCGAGTAGTTGGGACTGGGATTGGGAGGCTGCTATTTGTGGTGCAGCACAACATCAAATGCAGAGGCAATGGATGGATGGTGTTCACCCAACAGGCTAAACTGAACTAACTGTCCTTACACACCCGCGCGCGCACGCAGAACCTAACTGTCATCACACAGGCACGCACGCACACACACACACACATGCACACACACACACACACACACACACACACACACACACACACACAAAGGCATGGTAGAGCGCTGCTTAAAAAAACAGCATGCCAAGAAGGAAAGCATTAGCTAAGGCATATGTTCTTGCAACACCAACCACGACACCACCACTACTACACGTTCATCGAATGTGACAGGCCTGATGTAGGAGCACCTTTGAAAGCCTTGGAAGCCAGCGAGCATGTGTCAGGCCTTGAAGACACGGCACAGCAGCTTCACTTGCGTTGGTAAGCCACAGCAAACACACAGAGACCTCGTTTGACATTCGTCTCCGACTCCGACTCTGATCTGCATGCATGGTGGAGATCGAGTCAGCTTGCTGTCTATGGACTCTTTATGGTAATGTCCCCACATGACTTCGGCATGGGGCTTTTTTGGATTCCTTATGTGGGCTACAATGCTGAAAAAATGATGACTAAGAATTGTACACCAAATGTTACCATATGTAAGCTGATTTACTGTATGTACAGTAATAGCCTACTTTCCATTTGTTTGATCAACAATACAAATATTTTCATATCAAACTCTGTTTTTGCTTGATAAGTTGGAGGGCATTTGCAATCATTCCACCTTATCTGGTGTTCTTCAAAAGCAGGAAGGGTATTCCTAAAAAGCTTGGCCTATCTCAGAAAGCTCTGCCTGCCTATCTGTTTAATCCACATCTCCTTGACTCCCTGAGATGTTAAGCAGGGGAGCTTCTTGTCATTACAAAGGAAACTGATCCTATGGATACTGAAGAAGGACCACCTCTAACATCTGCCCCCCCCCCCCCCCTCTCTCTCTCTCTGCCCCCTCTATCACAGTCTCTTTACCTCCCTCTCTCTCTCTTTGACTGAGCTGATTACTGACTCTGTCTGCTTAAAGCTGCCATAGATTAGGAAATGTATGGACTGATTAAGGTGGGTGCTTTGCTGCACTGCTGGAGGAATTTGCAATGGTGGCTCTACGAGATAGATTAGGAAAGGAAAGGATGGGGGTAAAATGGTTCAAACTGTAGCTCAACAAGATAGGCTAGGATGGGGGTTGAATAGATATGATAAGATTGGATGGGGGTGCATCTGATTACCACAACAGACACCTAACCTAAGGGGATTGTCTGGATCCTGGTGGAGATTGAAAGAGCAGAGTGGTCAAAGCCCGGAGTCCTCTTGTCAAAGAGAGGGAACACCATTATGTGAAGCATGTGGGGATGAGCCCACCACCCGTAAAAGGTGAGCAAACTAGGTTAATGATTTTTCAGAACGTGTGTGCGTGTGTGTGTGTGTGTGTGTGTGTGTGTGTGTGTGTGTGTGTGTGTGTGTGTGTGTGTGTGTGTGTGTGTGTGTGTGTGTGTGTGTGTGTGTGTGTGTGTGTGTGTGTATGTGTGCATGCGTCTGTGCATGCGTGTGAGAGAGAGAGAGAGAGAGAGAGAGAGAGAGAGAGAGAGGACAGCAAGTGCAGTAACTGTGGAGATGGTGACTGAAATACCACACTTGCCTGCTGTATCCAAAATAAGCGGTTATAAGGACGGACATCGGAAAGACACAGCTTCAAGGACACACCAGTAAAACCCACTCATCACAGCGATCCAAGGACTGCACCGCTGAATACGCATCTCTATTTTACAATACTGAAGATTTAAAAGTCAAAGTCTATATCCCGATAAATACAGTACATCAAAGTTACATGACGGGTGAGTTAGTGAAAGGCCATCTTATAGATACATGACTACCTTCACGGCTTCCAGTGTCCCACTAGTTGTCTATTTTCATCCCATCTGCCAATGGTGTTGGACATTGGCCTTAGTATGAGCAGGAAGAGAGAGGGAGAGAGAGAGAGAGAGAGTGAGAGAGAGAGAGAGAGAGAGAGAGAGAGAGAGAGAGAGGAGAGAGAGAGAGAGAGAGAGAGAGAGAGAGAGAGAGAGAGAGAGAGAGAGAGAGAGAGAGAGAGAGACAGGGGCAATAAGCCCACATACTATATGTGCATGTTTGTGACTCTAGTCTCTTCAGTGCCGTTTGGTGCCGCTCTCCTGCAGAGTTTTAAGAAGCCGTTGACGCAGATGTTGAGAAGCAAGGGCCTTGATTGTATTACTGAGAGAAGGGAAAGAGAGGGAGAGAGAGGCAGAGATGACTACAGGCTGTAGAGTCTCTTCACTGGACCTCTGCAGTCACATACTAATGGGTCCTTCTGATGAGGAGCCAAATGGATCTGCAGATCTCTTAGTTTTAGAAGAGAAAAATGTGAGCTCTTTAAAAATGCCCAAACATCCCAGATAAGCGTTTTGAAGAACAATGCATCATCTGTAAACGCAATGAATAGAAAACGGAATTCCTATGACTCCATCTACTACACTAATGGAGAAATATGTACTATGTTCAGAGGCACCATAGAAGATGACTGCATTTGCCAATTGAGTATAAAAAGGGCCTTTCAAATCCTCATCCATACAAATAGGCACGCTGTCAAACACTAAATAAAAATGTCACTAAGGCACTTATAGGCAAACCAAGTATGGTATGCCCTCTATGCTGATGTAGTGAGCGGACAACAACACAGTGGTGGCAGAGCAGTGGGTTTATCCAGCTGCATACATGCATACTGTAGACTACAAATCGCCGACAGTTCACAGCAGTATATGAGAAAGAAAGGGAAAAAAGAGACAGAAAGCTGCCACAAAGCTCTTCTGGCCCCTCGAGAGAGATCTCTTGTGTTCAAGTGCCGTAAAAAAACCACCTCTTGAACATACGGCAGGATTTTTTGGACAAGGCAGCGAGGACCGGCTCCTTATAACTGACAAACACGCGCTAAATATACACTAGCCGGGGCATTGAGAGTCGCAATGCACTGGAAAGTATGCCTTTGTGGTCTACTCTGAGTTATTTTACGACACGCTTAAACACAGGGCAGCTTTTTTGAACACGGTTGCAGACAAGTTAGGCCCCGTCTCTGAAGACCAGCTACAGAAGCCGTTCAAAAGCACACAAGAGAGAAAAAGCAACAACAATGCGTCAGCCAAGACAATGACAATCAGTTAGGGTTCTGCCAATGGCACACAACAGTCATTGAGGAAACCTCATTGTGTTTCGGTGTTTGGTAACTAATAGGTTGGATTTTGCTGATTGGCAACAGTAGCGTTACAGACATGCAAAATTAGATTGCAAACGAGATTACATTAGGGCAATCCAGCGAAGAGGGAAAAAAATGGTCACAGAAATTAGCCTTGGCTGTAATCTGATTACCTAGCTGCTACACATTATGCGGTAAGCTGGAGGAAGCCATCAACATTTCAACAAAGACCTCAAAGCCACACAATACGCATGGAGCCCTGCTTCTGTTTGTGTGTGTGTGTGTGTGTATGTGTGCGTGTGTGCGTGTGTGTGTGTGTGTGTGTGTGTGTGTGTGTGTGTGTGTGTGTGTGTGTGTGTGTGTGTGTGTGTGTGTGTGTGTGTGTGTGTGTGTGTGTGTGTGTGTGTGTGTGTGTGTGTGTGTGTGTGTGTGTGTGTGTGTGTGTGTGTGTGTGTGTGTGTGTGTGTGTGTGTGTGTGTGTGTGTGTGTGTGTGTGTGTGTGTGTGTGTGCGTGCGTGTATACATGAACATATGGCCTGAAACTCCACTGTGTGTAACATAGAGGGGGCCATCTGAGATCCACAAACCCATGGACCAGAGGGACATGACGATACCAGATGAGGCCTGCAAATGACAACCAGCAGCCTATGAAAACCAGCCATCTCAGTCTGCATCCAAACTGCCCTGAACACCAAAATATCAACACTGCAGTGATTCCCAAACTGTGGGCCGCGAAGGTATTCCAAGTGGGCCTTGAAATCATTTGCTAAAAATCGAAATAACTTTGTCGTGTGTGTGTGTGTGTGTGTGTGTGTGTGTGTGTGTGTGTGTGTGTGTGTGTGTGTGTGTGTGTGTGTGTGTGTGTGTGTGTGTGTGTGTGTGTGTGTGTGTGTGTGTGTGTGTGTGTGTGTGTGTGTGTGTGTGTGTGTGTGTGTGTGTGTGTGTGTGTGTGTTACTACTGAGCATTTATTTCAGTTGTATTGTTCATGGGGTCAGAGGTAGGCTGTGAATATTTGTGAAAGTATCAAGTGGGCCCCAAGTTGGAAAAAGTTGGGAACAGGCTATTCAGAGCAACCGCCTTCTATTCCAAAGAGTTTAGCAATCAAATGGTCTTCTTCTTAGACCTTGAAACTTTTAATTCCTCATAAAACAACTTTAAGCTCCAAGAAGCTGCTCAGTTATGGTACACAAGCAACTTGAGCACCAGCATCCAAGTCTGCATCCAGTCGTCTCAGTCAGCATCCAATCTACTCTAAGCAAAAGCTCTTTGGACATCATGACCAGGATGAATGAGAATCTTCACATCTGAGCATCCAAGACCCTATGTGTTGGTCTGCACACAAGCCACTCTCAAGCTACACCAAAATCTCAAACAGCATCACAGTCTGCACCCAAGCAACTCTGAACAAAAGCATCCTATCCTCTCCATCCAAGCTCATCTGAGCAAAAGCATCTCGTCCTTCGCATCCTGTACAGAGGGAGGCCCAGTGCTCATTAGTATTGCGCTCACACAGTAAAATCCATTTCCTGCCCTATTCCAAGCCATCCTTCACAACAACAGGCCTCACTCCATCAACAGCTCTCCAATAGCTATCCAGGCTGCTAATGCGTGACTGCGTAAGTGGACACAGACAGACAGATAGGCGCATGCAAACATGCGCACAAGCACACACACACAGTTGCACGCGTACGAACACCCGCCTGATCGCACACAGAAACACGGACACACACACACACACACACGCACACACACGCACATGCACATGCGCGCACGTGCACACACACGCACACACACATGCACATGCGCGCACGTGCACACACACACGCACACACACACGCACGCACGCACGCACGCACGCATGCACACACACACACACACACACACACACACACACACACACACACACACACACACACACACACACACACACACACACACACACACACACACACACACACACACACACACACACACACACAGAGGCTCTGGCACGATACCACGGCATTGGTTGTCTGTGGCACTTTTAGGTCACCAAAGAATGATAATAAGTATGGTAACAATGAGGATCTCTCTTTCTCTTTCATTCTCTCTGCATTTTCTTTCCTCCCTCTCTCTCGTCACTTGCTGGCACGTGTGCACATGTGCATATACGGTTTGGGGTGAGTGTGTGTATGTGGGTATGTGCACAGCCATGCATGCATAGATGAGCTGTCGTAGGAGGATCCTCTCAGGCTGTCAGACCTCATTATGTCCCACTGCCCCATCACACACACACACACACACATACATTACATCCACCATCCACTGCCCCACAAACCACCACTCACTACCAGTTCCATGCCTACCATCCCCATGCCCGTTTCGAGGCAGTTGTGCAGTGCATCCATGCAGCCCAGAAGCAGTGGGGCAGAGAGCAAGTGACCTAGAGCGAGATAGAAAGAGACAGAGAAGAATAGATAGATAGATAGATAGATAGATAGATAGATAGATAGATAGATAGATAGATAGATAGATAGATAGATAGATAGATAGATAGATAGATAGATAGATAGATAGATAGATAGATAGATAGATAGATAGATAGATAGATAGATAGATAGATAGATAGATAGATTGTGTGCGTGCGTGCGTGCGTGTGTGTGTGTGTGTCTATGCGTATGTGTATGCATGTATTTAAGTGAGTTTGTCTAAGTGAGTAAGTCTGTGTGATGAAGCGTACAGTGTAGTGGAGGATGTCAGTGCCACTAGGGGAGGGAGAGAGAGAGCGAGAGAGAGAGAGAGAGAGAGAGAGAGAGAGAGAGAGAGAGAGAGAGAGAGAGAGAGAGAGAGAGAGAGAGAGAGAGAGAGAGAGAGAGAGAGAGGATGCCAGTGCCGCCATGGTCCCATGAGGGCCAGAGGGAGCCACGCCCAGCACAGAGACTCACATGCCATGGTGATAAATGCCATGGCGATAAAATGCCACGGTGATAAATCTGACCCCCTCGCATCGCCATTGGAGGAATGGCTGAATTCCAATAGCCCCCATCCGTCTCTCTCACTCATCAGATCCGTTACAATAGCCAGTGTGACTATCAGCTGAATGATCTGCCTCAACCTGTGATGACTGGTACAGAAACATGTGACGGCCGGGACTGCATCAGGGGGTGTCACAAAGGGTGGTGAGATGGGATTGAGTCACCAGGGCCCCACATATGGGGTGGACCCACAGACAGTTCGCTCTATGGGTGGGGGGTCTATTGGAGAAGGTTGTACATAGGGCCTAGAAATGGCTGCTACGGCCCTGGACATGGCGTATACAAACATATGTATACATAACAACAACACTGCCATTGATTTAATGGCTAGTGTATGTATGTACCGTACATACATACACCTCAGGAATCTCCTGGAGGCTTAAGGCAAATGGAAGCCATGGTGGAATGTCACATGCATGCAGTCACCCACCGCAGTGAACTGTGCTGCCATTGTGCGAGGGAACCAATTTGCGAAATGCAGCAAGCCAGCAAGTGCAGCAGCAGCAATGTTTAAATTAACAAATGGAGCAAATCCCCCGTCATTATGTTTATGTAGTGTTAATCCCTAAATCCTATCCTCATCCCGCACGTTGGAATCACGTTAAAAATATGCACCACTGCGGCAGCCACCCACACTCCAAGGAGGAGCTTAAAAAATTAATTGATTTGCTTGATAAACCTTTTACGGGAATGTGAAGTAAAAGGCATCTGTCAAATCAAGTGTCTAAGGTACTCTTCTTCACTTGCCTTAGAGTGAGTTTTATCTGGCTGGACTCCCAAAGACATGAGGTTTTCAGAAGTGCGATCAATGGCCATTTTTTAATTCCTCACTACTGTACCGGTATGTGGTATAGGACAGAGCTATGACCAATCAGAATGCTGCTTCTAATGATGAATGGGTACCATGCCATGCAGGTATTGAAACAGGCCAAAAGCCTGGACCTTCCATCCATAATCTCCAGTTAATTGACATTTCCCAAAGAGCGCGAGTTGGAGTGACCGAGTCATCGTAGTGTTTTTTACGTAAAAGCACTCTGTCACAGGCTTGTGGGATATGAAAAGAGGATGATGATTCACTGAGAATTCATTGTTTTCAGCTGTCAAGGCTGGCGAGATTGCCCCCTCCTTACAAAGAGCAAGAGACTGGTCATAGTTTCACATTTTTTCACCCCAGACATCAGCCAGCCTAGCAACGTTCACACCCCGCTAGCAAATTAGCCTGCGAGACTGGCCAGCTAGCGGAGGGGCAAGGTAATAATAAGTGCTACAATTTGCTATGTACACTACGTAGTTTTGCCCGGTGGTGGAGGGGGAAATGGCATGTTGTGCTGTCCTCCACTTCCTCGCCACAAACCTCTCCAGTCCATGACAGCATATGATCACACACTCAAAAAAAGGAGGTGGAGAGCAAGAAGGTGAAAAGATGACACAAATCATGGACAGGAGAGAGAGACAGAGGTGGAGGTGAAAGAGGCTAGCTTGCTACAGGGCTGCATCCGTCCTGTAGTGCTAGTGATTTCAGTGGTCTGCTGGGTAGCAGCAAATAACACTAGATTTAGGTCATCTGCAGCAAGAGACCTGATATCGTTCTCCTTCTCCATCTCTCTCTTCCCCCGATCCCTTCCCCCTCACCAGTGTACCTACTTCCCCAGGCGAAAGGTGAGAAAAGACAAGGTCACAACAAACCAGAGATGCCTGTGTGTGTGTGTGTGTGTGTGTGTGTGCGTGCGTGCGTGCGTGCGTGTGTGTGTGTGTGTGTGTGTGTGTGTGCGTGTGTGTGTGTGTGTGTGTGTGTGTGTGTGTGTGTGTGTGTGTGTGTGTGTGTGTATACACGTGCACATGTACTTGCACGTGCCTTGTGTTTGGGTGTGAGGTGAATGGGGGTGAAATGAACTGAATTCTATTTTCTCATATCTCTCACATCCACACCCCAACACACAGAGTAGTCCATCCTTTTTTGGAATCTAATATAAAAAGGCTTGATGTCCTTTCTGTGGACAGGTGCACATCTAAGATACTGTCACACACCACTGCACCTCTAAGCAGCCAATAATGGAGGTAAAATTGACATAGGCTGACACAACACTGAGAAAAAAATGACACACAATGTTCCCGTTGACAAAAGGCGTTACTGAGATATAATGAGTGACAGGAAGGGGGACATGGGGCTGTGAGGAAAAGGGGGTCGCAAAACCAACTATTCATCGTGTTCCAAAAAGAAATTAAGATACTAGATAGATAGATAGATAGATAGATAGATAGATAGATAGAGAGAGAGAGAGAGAGAGAGAGAGAGAGAGAGAGAGAGAGAGAGAGAGAGAGAGAGAGAGAGAGAGAGAGAGAGAGAGAGAGAGAACACATTCAAAATTTGAACAGGGTCCTGCACCTATGTTTTCTTAACACCCTTTTCAAATGAGCTCCCTGTTGTTGCTAAGTTCACAATGTTTCACCCACACGAAACCGTTGCCTTTTCTCTTTTCGCGTTAAATTCATTGTGTTCTTTTCATTCTCCTGTGTGGTTGCTTTCTCTTTCTCACTCTCTCGCTTCCCTTATGGCAGAATGTAAACAAAACAAACCAGGCAACCATTATTGGTGGTGTGTGTGCCTTCACTAGTCGCAAGGCTAGGCTACCTGCTGAATGACCTCCGGCCAGAGAGTGTGACCCTCCCCATTATTACGCCCTGCTCCCCGCCGTGATGGAGAGGGAACACAGGGGAGGGGACCATCTGTCAGAGGCTCCCAGGCACAGGCTGGATCAATGGGAAGGCATGAGGCACAGCTAAATATGTTGCCCACCCCCCCTCACTGAGGAACTGAAACCGGTTCAAAAAGCCCTGCCTTGGTGTGTTTTCAAAGGCAATGCCGGCCAGGGCTAGGCAGTGCATCCTGCAAGCGTGGATCTTCCCTGTTGTGTGTATTTTTTTCTCTCTGTTTGTTTTTGCTGGCTGTGCTCTTTTTTTCTGTCAGCTCCACCAGTGTTGCTGGCTTCTGATTGGGCATGCGTGGATACAATATGCAGCCTAGTACGTGGTACGCACTGTATGTGTGGAGTGTATCTAGGAACAGTATGTCAATGTGCCAGCAGTGCACACACACACACACACACACACACACACACACACACACACACACACACACACACACACACACACACACACACACACACACACACACACACACACACACACACACACACACACACACACACACACACACACACACACACACACACACACACATACACACACACACACTCTCTCTCTCTCTCTCTCTCTCTCTCACACACACACACACACACACACACACACACACACACACACACACACACACACACACACACACACACACACACACACACACACACACACACACACACACACACACACACACACACACACACACGCCCTGGAGGGATGCAATGCAATGAGGTGGCAGCTTTAAACACACGATCGTTACATGACAGCTTCATAATCGAGCGATCCCTTTACCAGGGCAGTGTGTCACTCACACCACAATGCTCTGACACCATAAATGCACACAAATACAGACCAAAAATGCCTCATGTGTTTACCAAAAACACATACTGTCATCTTTCCTCACACACATGCACACACACACCCGTTTCCAACACCATATTGGTTTCACCTAATTTTTAGACAGCTGCTTGCCGCCTCATGCGCATATACAATGTAAACAAAGGCAGAAAGATACTCAGAAAAGAAGAATCTAGCTGAAAAAAACCCCAAATCAAAACAAAACAAAGATCAATCAAGGAGAAAAAGAGGTACAGCAGATGGTATCCACTTAGCATATAGCAGTAGCTGTAGGGGGAAGAGACGAGAGAGAGAGAGAGAGAGAGAGAGAGAGAGAGAGAGAGAGAGAGAGAGAGAAGAGAGAGAGAGAGAGAGAGAGAGAGAGAGAGAGAGAGAGAGAGAGAGAGAGAGAGAGAGAGAGAGAGAGAGAGAGAGAGAGAGAGAGCAGCGGGAGGCGAGGTGACAGCACCAGGCTGTGAGGGCTGGGTTTGTTTTTGTCACCGTCACAGAGGCATGATAAGCGCAGGCAGACCGATATAGGTAGCCACTATAAAGGCAAAGCAAGGCTATTGCAGTGGCATGAGCACCCCTCTAAAGCAACAGCAAAAAAAGAATAAATAATAGTAAAACCCCTCTGTAGTAGTGCTGCTGAAGCAAAAAAGCACAACAGTAGCAAAAATATGATATGAATATGAAGCACTGCAGAACGGTACAGTGTAGCAGGGGCACTACCAAAGCAAGTAACACGAGGATCACATACTGTGGTGAATCACATCAAGCATCATTCTAAAGCATCAGCATGAAAATACAAAACAAAAACACACACAGTACAGCGTGGCAAGGGGAGCGTACCTATGTTCCCCGGGTCCTATATTCCCCGGGTCCTATGTTAGGGCCCTGCATGGTATCTAACCCTTCCCAAAACCATCCCTAAAATGACCTGTCAGTAATGCAATGTTTCCGAGTTTTCAAATTTTAAAAAAAGGGTTCTAAAGTCCTTTGTTGCGGGGAACATAGGACCCGGGGAACATAGGGATGACCCCGTGGCGGAAGTTAAGACAGCAGGGGTGGGTGATAGCAGCAAGGCAAGGTAAGGTAACACAAGAATCACAAGGTGTCTTTGGCACTGACAAGCAATGACAGCAGCATAATAAGAACCAAAAAGAGCAAAAATCACCACAGTAGTGAAACACGGTACTTGTACACACTGAAGCAATGACAGCAGTATCATGAAACACAAAAAACAACAAACATCATCACCAGTAGATAAACACTACGTAATACTAGTATTTGTGTACTCACCCAGAATCTGACTGAAGAGCAGCTGCTCCAGGTCCCCCAGGACGGTCACCACCAACTCCGGGTCCACCTTCACAAAGCCCTTGCTGCCCTCCTCGCCCTCCTGCCCCTGCCCCTGTCCCTTGCCACCTCCATTGGTGGCTGCTCCAGACCCCGACAGGGGGCTAGTGGCGCTCGACCCCTTCCTGCTGTTGGCCTTCGCCTTGCTGGGCAGTATCTCCTCGTCAGCTTTGCCGTCCAGCTTGTCCTTGGCCAGCTCCTGCGTCTGTGTCTTGCTGAGGGGTTTGACCTCGGCGTAGGGGCCGCGGGGCAGGCGGCTGGACTTGGGGATGCCAGACGACGGAGGCGCCAGCTGACTAAAGGACTTGGACTTGCTCGGGCACAGCGAGTGCTCGGACTTGGAGAGCTTCCTGGAGAGAGGCGCGTGTCCTCCTCCTCCTCCACCTCGTCCTATACCTCCGCCGGGCTTCCCCGTCCTGGGCGCACCCCCCTGGCCTGGCTTAGCCATGTCGTCCGACCACTTGGGCTGGTAGAGGTGCATCTTCTTCTCAGCGTCTGTCAGCACGCACAGGTTGGTGAGCGACTTCTGCTTGCGCAGGTTGGTGAGGCTGGCGGTGGGCACAGGGAGGCGTCCCCTCCCATCGTCAGCGCCTGTGCCCGCCCTGTATACCCGCAGCTCGGACCTGGACGTGCTCTGGGGCAGCCCAGACTTGCCTCTCCTGGCTGCCATGCTGCCTGGATGCTGCTGCTGTGGTCCCCTGCCTGGTGGTGGTGGTGGTGGGTCCTCCTCCCGTCCTGCCTGGATGTCCGCAGCAGCCTGGGCTTGGGCTTGGGCAGCAGACCCCCTTCTGGTTTGGAGGTGGTGGTGGTATTGGTGGTCAGTCTCTAGTGATGTTGGCTGAGTCTGTGGTGGCTCTACTCCTCGGGTGCTCTCGGGGCTGCTACCCCCAGGCATTCTTCCTGTGTAGAACCATTGGAAAGCATCGGGTGAGTCGCAGAATGAAAAAGAAAAGGAAACTGAAAATGCTCAATGGTAGAAAAACAAAACGTGAATGCGAATGCGAGTGCAAATGCGAATATCCCCACAGTCTCAGTCTCTGTCTGTCTGTGTCTCAATTTCTGTTTGTCTTTATCTGTCTGTCTCTCTGTTTTCCAGCTTCGTATCTAGTCTAGCTCACAGGCACCTGTGAACAGCACTGCTTCCTCTCTGTACAAAAAAATAGATCCTCTCTGAGCAGCAGCAACAGCACCAACAGAAGCAGCAGCGGTGCTGGCTACAAGGTAGCAGAGACAGGCACCGAGGACAGGGTAGCGAGGGAGCTGAGCTGAGCACTCCTGTGCTGTGCTCCTGCTTGGCAGTGTAATCCTGGTGTTGGGGTTTTATTCCGCATGTAAATCCAGTCGGCAGCCTAGCCCAGCCTCCTCAGGTCCCCACAGCCTCTGTCAGCCTCAGCCTCCTTCAGTCCTGCCTTATGTTGGTCAGGAGGCTTGCCTTCCCTCTCTGCCTACAGCTGTTTTTATGCTGCCAAGCCTCTCTCTCTCACACACACACACAGACACACACACACACACACACAGACATGTGTCCTCTATCAGACACACTCTCCCCTCTATCTCTCTTTCTCGCTGTATTCTCTAATCTTCTTCTCTCTCTCTCTCTCTCTGGTCCACAGCGAAGCCTCCTGCTGCTACCTCCCGCAGCATGCGAGCGTGTGAGTGCCGAATGGCAGAGGAGACAGGCGGCACAGCACAGAGCAGAGCAGGAACAATCCCTCCCCCTTCTCCCTTTCCTCCCCTTTCCTCCTCCCTTCTCTTCTCTTCCCTTCCCTTCCCTTCTCCCTGCTGCTCATTCAACCTTGCTCCCTCCCCCTTCTCTCTCTCTCTCTGACACACATGCGCTTGCTTGCTCTCGCTCACTCTCACACTCGCCTCCCTTCCTCCCTCTGACACAGACATACACGCACACAAGCTCTCTTCCTCCCTCACACCCTCTCTCTCTCTCTCTCTCTCTCTCTCTCTCTCTCTCTTCCTCTCTTTCTTTCAATCTCTCTCTCTCTCGCTCTCTTCCTCTCTTTCTTTCAATCTCTCTCTCTCTCTCTCTCTCTCTCTCTCTCTCTCTCTCTCTCTCCATCACACCCTCTCTCCCTTACTCTCTCTTTCTCTCACACACTACATCTCCCCTCTCTCTCTTTATCTCTCTATCAGTCTGTCTATTGATCTATCTATCTATCTCTCTAAAACACATACACTCCCTCTATCCCTCTTGCTCACAAACATTATTGTCACATACACCCACTTTCAAGATGCTACCCTTAGCCTGTTCACCAGCACACTACTAGCACATCACTGTGCAAATATTAGGGGTCATGATAAAATTACCAACCTTTTGTAAAAGCAGCTTGTATTGGCCCTTATCTGTGCTTACCACGTGTACCAAGCATCCCTATAGCCTGCTTTTGTTCCCCCATCCCCTTCACCTGCAGTGCTAGTTTAATATTAACATGGTGGACTTCCAAAGTGGCCAATGTAGAGAACAGGAGAGAACAGCTAATATTTGATGTTCTTATTTTTCTCTTTGTTGAGCCTTTTATTTAGCAAGTACATAGTGGTATTTTAAAGTATATGTTATTGTGTATAATTTAAGTCAGTTATTAAATAATTGTGAATTATTGTTTTTGTTACATACATATGAACGGACTGCCTCCTTGGGTTTGATTCTAGTCTCTATGATGTACTTATACTTAACAATAAACAATAGGGACACATTTAAGTGCTAAATGGCTAATTAGGATTTCCTAATTGGATTTGCATTAGCCGGCTAAAGGGTCCTGCTCCCGATATCTCTGTGTCCAAAAACAAGCCATTAACCCTTCGCTGCCTCTCATCGCTGGACAGCTAGCCTCATTTCAAACCGCTCAAGTCAGCTCTGTGACATGATGGCTGTGGACAAATTGATTGACAATTAGGGATATTGGCCGCAGTCCCATTTAGCCCCATCCTGAGCATGTTTGGCTAACCCGGCAGGGCTTCCTATCCGTGCCGGCTAGTGTAGCCGTTTATAGGACTCTATCCTGAAGAAGAGGGATGGGCGCGTCAAGTTAATATGGCAGCACAGCTCATGCTTGGCCCCCACAATAGAGTACAGAGGAGCCCACAGCACAGCACAGTGCCGCACAGTAGAACAGGCACGTTTTAATCATACGCTACGCTGGACACTCGCCTCCTCTTTTCGTGCCACTCAGAAGAAAAGACCCTGAAGCCTGCGATAGCCTGATTTGCCTGGCATTCTATTCAGTCTCTCTTTCTCTTTCTCACTATCTGTCTCTCACACACACCTTCTCTCTCTCTCTCTCTCTCTCTCTCTCTCTCTCTCTCTCTCTGTCTCTCTCTCTCTCTCTCTCTCTCTCTCTCTCTCTCTCTCTCTCTCTCTCTCACACACACACACACACACACACACACACACACACACGCACGCACACACACACACACACACACACACACACCCAAGAAACCCAAGATTACTTGATAGGATGCAGAGAGCATTTCCATTTGTAATGTACCTAACTGAAGCTGACTGTGCCTATTGTACATATAGTACTCTATATCAACTTCAACCTTCATGAGAACACTGCTAGGACTGTTTCCTGATACACTAAAACGTTTAAACCCAGGGCTGAGAGCAAGTTCAGCTCTCCTAAGACACAGAGAGAGAGAGAGAGAGAGAGAGAGAGAGAGAGA
>NC_085866.1:56212160-56232160 GCF_034702125.1 Engraulis encrasicolus
GTATTGTATTTCGTGAATACCTCATACCTCATAACCAAACAAAGTAGCCTATATTGACTTGATTGTCATTGATGATTGTCATTACAGCATGTTGACGTAACCCCATATTTATATCATATTTAGATGTTTGAAAATGTGTGAATATAACCAATACACAAAAAAGGTACATAAGCTCACCTACACACTGTTGTATTTAGAGTGATGTACTGTTTGAGATATATTTTGCTTCGGTTTAATGTCCTGTACTGTAAGGTGCAGTTTTGTAATGTACAGTACTGAATTTTGGGGTATTGTGAAAATGTACATTCTGTGAGACTGAATAGACTACTCCAAAAAGAAAGACTGCTGTGTTTTGTATAAAGCAGACACTTGTTTTAAAGTTGATCTAATTTGTTTTCTCATTTGGTGCTTTTGTGTGTCTTTTGACATGAAAGTGAGGTTTTGACAAAAGATTATAAGGTTTTTATGGCAATGTTTATGCTTTTATAGCAGAGCTTCATGTTGCCATATATGTGATGGGTTTATCTCCAAGTGTTGAGAGTAATTGGCTTGTGTGTAGAGTTTTGACTCTCTGAGCCAAATTTTGCAAATTGTGTGCAAGCAGCAAAAACTGTAGGTAGAACATGATAGTTTGTAGAAATACACATAATAGTGTAATTATCAGAACACAACCAGCACTTGAGCAAACTGACTGAACATGATATAATTTTGATGACATCATGTAGATGTCAGCTGCATATTGTGTCTGGAAATATATTGTACTTCGTTACAGTAAGAATACCTCATACCCAAACAAACAAAGTATATTGATGTTTTTCATTACAGCATGTTGACGTCAACCACGTATTTATATTATATTTAGATGTTTGAAAATGTGTGAATATACTCAATACACAAACAAATGGTCCATAAGCTCACCTACACACTGTTGTGTTGAGAATGATGTACTGTTTAACATATCTTTTAATAGTTTAATGTCATGTAGGCTGTAAGGTGCAGTTATGTAATGTACAGTATTGAATGTTGGGGTCTTGTGAAGATGTATTCTGTGAGTTTAAAAAGACTGTTACAAAAAGAAAGACTGCTGTGTTTTGTATAAAGTAGACAACTGTTTTCACATTGATCTAATTTGTTTTCTCATTTGGTGCTAATGTGTGTCTTTTGACATGAAAGTGAGGTTGTGACAAAAGGTTGTTGAGTTTTTATGGCAATGTTTAGGTTTTGATAGCAGAGTTTCATGCTGGCATATATGTGAAGGGTTTATCTCCAAGTGTTGAGAGTAATTGGCTTGTGTGTAGAGTTTTGACTCTATGAGCGAAATTTTGCAGATTGTGTGCAAGCAGTAGGCAAAAACTGTATGAACAAAACACATGGAGCGGAATTATAGTGCATATAGAGATGCTAGCTAATACTAATACCAGCAAGAATTTTTCAGCATTTTTCAACCTTACAATAACATTTAATAATCCGTCTTTATGATTTCACCAACTTGGGCGAAAACTTCTGGTGAGTTCCCTTAGCTGACCTCTCTGGTCTTTAACCTTGCTAAGCCAGCAGGGCCAGATTACTGCACGGGCCTACTGGGCCTAGTCCCAGGGCCCCAAGAGTGAAGGGGACCCTGAAGCTCTGGCCACTATATTTGCATTCTCTCATATTGCTTTAAAATCACACTTTTAATTACTGCATTTTCATATTTTCTTGGGGGAAACATAAGAAAACAACATAAACTTTCAGCCCTGGCATAAAACCTTGAATCGTTTTGTAAACTAACAACTTTAGGGGGGCCTGTCCTGTTGTCTGGCCCAGGGGCCCATGGAATCATAATCCCTCCTAGGTTGGAATAGTAAGAGTGATTCCTAATAGTTCACAGCCTCTCAGACTATTCTATCTCCAACCACTAGGGGCACTGCAAATGAAAAACTCTTGGAATTGCCTTGATGTAATACAATGAGCAGAATCATATGGAGATACTTAGCTTGCTGAGCCATGGTTATGAGTGTTGCGCAAACAGTCTCTTTAAGGGATTTTGATTTGATCACGCGTGAAATGGGGCTTGGACAGGCGGAGAGGCTTGAGCAGCGGTGGGATTTTGAAAAGTAGAGGGTGGAGTAAGTGTTCTGAAAAAGTGAAAGTTTGGAGAGATGACTACACCATGCTTTTGATGCGATCTGCTTTTCATTCACAGGAAATGTGACAGCATTCCCCTTTACAGCCCTGGCAATTCTTGATTTACAAGAAGAATAAGTCCCACGTAAGCTTTACACATCAGCTTGCCTTTGCCAAATGAAGGTTTGAAATGTTTGCAAATGTAGTAAATGTTGTGTGAGCGTCTCTGTGTGTGTGTGTGCGTGCGTGCCTGAGTGCCAGCGTGCGTGCGTGCCTGTGTGTGTGTGCATACGTGCGTTTGTGTGTGTGTGTGTGTGTGTGTGTGTGTGTGTGTGTGTGTGTGCGTGTGTGTGTGTGTGTGTGTGTGTGTGTGTGTGTGTGTGTGTGTGTGTGTGTGTGTGTGTGTGTGTGTGTGTGTGTGTGTGTGTGTGTGGTATCGCATTAACTCAGCATCTAGGGGGACATACGTGTATAACTTATTGCTGATCTCTCCCATGTGTGCAAATGCTATCCAAGAAATATTGCGAAAATCTTGGAGATGTTTTGAAATTGTGTTTCCTACTTTCAAGTCTGGAAAGCTACAACAATAACTGTGTTACAGAGTCATTTAAAATAAGTATTTTGTTCTTCTTGCAAAGAAGGCATTACACTCCTCAGATAAGCCTAAGATGACATTTGCTTGTTTCTGGAGCTTTGCAGATAACAAGATCAGCAGGTAGGCTGTGTATGGCCAGGCACAATTGTGAAGCCAAAACCATCCTATTCCGCCTCAGTTACTCTGTAGGTCTCAATCACGACCCCCCTATTATTTCTTTGGAATTTCCTACAAAAGACGGCTTAGTAATGTTACTTTTGATCTCCTTTGATCTTTGTAATAGGCCTATAGGATGTGTGGCTTCAAAATAACACAAAGAGGAAATTGTTGTCAGATTATCCAAAGTAAAAGCCAAGTGTCTGCCTTTTTTTAAGATAATCTAGAATATCTTTTGGTTCAAGGCTTTTGGTGGGGATGAACTAACGGAGGTCTTTGTGTCTGACAGTTGTTCACAATGTAGAGGTCATATTGCCAAGTAGGGAGCAATGTGCTAGACATGGGACACCATGCCTTGTTTCCCCGTCTTTGGTGGGGACAAATCAAAGCAAATTTGTGTTAGTCTGGGCCAATTGTATTTGTTCACTGTGGCATACAATGTGCTATGTCTCGTTTGGTGTAAAGGAGACCAACAGTGGAATGCTGCAGGGATAGGCTACGGTGTGTTTCTAATGCTCCATTTTAAGATCATCTAGATAGTCTTGCTACATATCAAGCATTTGATAGGGATGGAATCAAAGTAAATCTGTTTTAGTTTGTGACAATTATCTGGCTGTTCTTCGCTTAGGCCTTCATGTGAGGCGCAGAACATACAGCGGTGTTCAGCAGTGTCAGTAGCCATCAGAACAGGTCTTGCCATATTTTCAATAGGATTGTAGAACTCTGCTGCCGAATAATTCTAGGGAATTGCATAATGGCTATGAATGGCTAGAATTAAATAATTCCGTCGAGTATACTTTGATCTTTTATTTAATTCTGAACTGTTAAGTGTTTACATGACGTCTTTAAAGTGGAATTAAGCTTTATTCAGAATTAAAGTGAGTTAATTCTGAATTAGAAGTTTACATGGCGTCTTTAAAGTGGAATTAAGCTTTATTCAGAATTAAAGTGAGTTAATTCTGAATTAGAAGTCTAATGTAAATGTAATGTAGCCATTGTCTTGCTGGAGAACAAATTCAGTTGCTTGACCTAGAGGCTGGGTGAAGGTTTGAAGATCAGAAGGTTGCAAGTTTGAATCCCACTTTGACCTAGAGTGCATTTCACATTTTATACAGATTTAAAGATGGCCTCTCAACGTAATTTAATTAATATTGCCGTGTTCCCAATTGTTATTGAATGTGTTACGCGTTGGTCCTGTTTTAAAAAAACGTTCTGGTTGCTTTGTTTCAAGACGTTTTTGCAAGCTGGCAAGGTGGCTTGTGGAGAAACGAGAGAGTGTTCCGTGTTTCTCGTGGAAATGCGTCTCTGATTGGCTCACTCCTCCTGCTTTCGAGGGAAACGCGTCTCTGATTGGCTCAGTCCTCCAGTTCTTGGAGAGAATGTAATGGGAAACAGAGTCGCCACTTCCCCGGGTGGTACTGCACTATAGGGGCGCCAACGGAGGCGTGCAGGCTCCATTCAGGGCTGTGCTCTTTCGACAGCGACCCCTAGGCGAGCTGCAGGCACGGAGCAACCAGAGTGAGCTGGCTTTATGTATGAGGCTTTGTGCTGTGTGTGTACCTGAGAGTAGCAACCAGCTGATAGCTAAGCTAAGCTATGTTTCGGGCCACCAGACGTTGCTTGTTTTGAAAACAAGCAGAAAAAAATTACTCGACATGTTTTTAGATAAATGGGTCGATATAAACCTTTGTGGGCAACGCCTTCTTTCGACGTGACGAAACACAGAAAGGCTTCCGTGTTTCTCTGCATTATTTATGTAAATTGGGAAACACCGGGAAACACAGCCAGGAGAGTTGACGCACCGCTATGAGAGCCTTGCAAGTGAGTTTAACTTGGGGTGACCGTCCGATCTTCGAAAGGAGTGAGTAAAACTGAGTTTTATCGGAAGTTGGCCTTTAATACTAACTTTGGATTTCACCACCAGTTCATAATATACAATATTTCACCCAAAACATCTCCCCTCTGCGTGAGAAGTGAGGAGCCCTCTCCTTCACACCCTCAAGACAAGAAAAACAACAGAACAATCCTTGACTCAACCAACATCAATACGATTCACCAGTTTCCGATTACGATTCGCCATTTTTGACTGGCCAATTAGAAAATTCAAGCAGGTGCACACATCCCTGTTTTTCTTATCGCCAGAGTACTCAACGCCAAAATAAACAATTCTTTGTTAAAAAAAAGAAATAAAACCACCCTACCCAGTAAGGAAAAAAGGGGGGCCAGTTTTATACATTGGGAAAATGAAAAACAGTCTCAGGCATGTTACACAAACACTGGAGTTGGATATATCATCTCTTCTTTTTGCAACAAACACCCTTGTAGTCATGGCACAGTGCAGCATCCTCCACTGGAGATCCCCAGCATGTTTGGGGGTGGTACATTTGTACAGGGTCCTCCAGGAAGGCATTGTTGATTTTATTATATACAGTGATCCAGCTAATTTCATAGCATGCATGCTATCATATTTTTCCTAAAAGTTCTAACCTCTGGCCCAAAAGGAAAGCCCACTTTAGCATTTTCTGCAATAGTGCAGTCTAGTTTAGATCTGTTACATGCACAGCTTTTGTTGGGGATGGAATCAAAGTGAATCTGTGTTACTTTGTGATTATTGTGTCTGACTGCTGCACTGTAGGCCTACACTATGGAGGGCAGTCAGGCCCTGGTTGGAATGGCTGACTGATACGGTGGGATTCATTTTTAATTTGCTACATGTGAAGCACTTTGGGGAAAGTGAGTGTCTGTGTGATTTTGGGATGTATTTGCTGTATTATAGAGTACGGCACACTGCAGACAGGCCCTGGGCCTAGTTGGAATGCAATGCTGGATCGAGACTGAGACACTGAGGTTCTAGTCCACTTCCCTTTAGATGCTGTCTACATGCAGACCATGAAGTCATTAATCAATGCATCCATCCACAGCGCAGCGCTGAGAGACTCTCGGAAAGTGGACCCTGGGGTTCATGCAAATTGTGTATGTGTGTGTCTGTGTCTGTGTGCACGCGTGCGAGCGTGTGTGTGTGTCTGTCTGTCTGTCTGTGTCCCTCTGCGTGTATGTATACATGTGTCTGTCTCTGCTCTGTGTGTGTCCCTCTGAGTTTCTGTATGCATGCGTCTGTCTCTCTTGTGTGCCTGCCTGTGTGAGACCAACCCCTGTGACAGATGAAAGTTGATCTGCAGATCGAATCACACATCTCTCGCTGGCCTGCATCTGTCCAGGACTCTCAAATGCACCAAGAGCACATGGCAGCCAAGACATATGCTCTCATCCCTCAGGGGAGACCAGAGAGGAGAGGAGAGGAGAGGAGAGGAGAGGAGAGGAGTGGAGAAGAGAGGAGAGGAGAGGAGAGGAGAGGAGAGGAGAGGAGAGGAGAGGAGAGGAGAGGAGAGGAGAGGAGGGGGGGCAGGGCAAAGAAAGGAGGACATCAGGCCCTCTGCAGCATGCAAAGATTTGTCTAATTGAAAGAGCAACAGGGAGTTTGAGACAGCTAATGCTGCAGTATGCACCTTGCTAAGGGTGCTGCTACAAGGAATTGAGGGTCACTCTGACATAAAATAATTTTGAGCCCGCCCAACAAACATGCGTAGGCAGGAAAAGAGTTTTGTAATGCTTTGGGTCCCACAGCACGATATGCTAATACACTAATGTTCTGGACCCTCTTGGCCCCCAGACATGTTCTGACTCATCACTGGCCCTGCTGACTAAAGTGTTAATACTGAGTTCGAACTTGAGAACTGAAATAATTTTGCACGTTATTTTGGGCCCCCTCCCCAATCATATGTTAATATAAAGTTCTGTGGTTTTACAGTACTGTATGCCATGCTCTGGGGCTTTAGAATGGTCCAGATCCACCCTTCGTCCTTTACTGCCTCAATGAAGTCTTAATGCTGAGTTAAGACTTGTGACTTCTGAGCGCACTGGCCCTGCTTGGCACAAAGGGCTTTTTGTAGGTTGTTTAGAAGACCCACCTTGATGAGTGTGTAGTGTGCACTGGGGAGGGCTTGGCAACATATTAAAGAACACATTATGCAGCCCAGTGGAGCGTCTGACTAGAAACGAGTTAGCTCAAGCTCCCCCGAAGCTAGAGTATCCACTCTGGCAGGCAAGGGCAAAGGCTCTTTCATGCATTCCATATTCATTTAACCACAGATGCAGTTTGGATTTATACAATTATGTCATTACATATGTAGCCTTATGGAACAGTGGGCAGATAAAGGTGGGTGGGCTTTTTAAAACATTTACGTAATAGCTTATAGAAACAAAGAGAAACAGATATTAGCATTTTAGGGTTTTTATTGAGAGGGAAAGCCTAAAGTAATAACTATAATTAATCATTTCAAACTCCGTTACGAATGTTTAAAATTGCACAAGAGTTTAGCCATTCATTTGTTTTTCTTTCTGTGAGACATTTCAACACTATCGTCTATGTCCAATGATCTGTCACTTTCTTGGTTCTCTTTTCCAGTTTAAAATCAGCTATTGCAACATCAGCCCTCTCACCCAGTGCAGGGACCTTCCGTGGAAACATCAGAGGAGGAACTGCTAAGAATCGACACTCTATGATGCCAATTTAGAGACTGTCTGGTTCTGGGGCCAGCAGGCGAAAGCCCTGGGTCTGCGCAGCAATCTTACGAAACCAAACTGTGAGAGTGTCACCCCTCGTTCCTATCTGGAGCTCTGCAGAGACACTGACTCGAGACTCAACATAATTGCTTTTGACGGTCTGAAGTTTGACGAAACGTGCAACACAGCAAGAAATCTTCCCACAAACCAAGCCGGCGATCCTCTCAGCCAAGACACATGCGCTATGTGATATTCAATGTTTTGCTTACTGAATCAGGAGCTAACCACACGGTTGCCTCAGAGCTCAGAGTGGGTGTGAAGAGGGCAGTGAACACACCGCAGTCGGCATACTCAAACTTTATATCCACTGCAATAATCTGCAGTCATTTCTGCTAGTTCTAATTGCCTTCAATCACCACATAAAATGTACAGTACATGAACAATGTGTCTGCTATTCCACCAAAAACACAAGCACACTCATGCAGTAAATTTATGCACAATCTAAACAAAACCTCATATCAATCACAAATCCTCATTCTGAATTCCTGTAATATTGCAGGTTTGCCTTTTCTTATTCCTTGTTGTTTCTGTTGTACCAATGATCACACTGGTGTGTGCACACTGTTTTGAACACAGATGAAGGATGCTTGCAGGTTTGAGTGAGAACCCCACAGCCTCTGTTTTAAATCTGCTAAATCGTCCTAATCCTGTCAAGCCCCCTAAAATGGCCTGTCTGCTCCACACCAGGCCCTCTTCAAAGACACCGACACAGTGAGGATGCTCTGCATCTTGATGTCTGTGCAGTCTTGGCTGGCACAGAAAAAAAAAACATCAAAGGCCAAATTTACTGAGAGATAATTCTCTAAGACCTGCCCTGGTGGCTGTCCAACGTCATCATTTGCTGTCTCAGGACCCAAGCCCGTCATAGCCTCTCCGCAGCATGGCTCATGTCAGGACTAGGGCTCGCTCAGTGTTGTTACATTGTATTGAAATACCAAGGTACTGCAGTAGTATATTCAAACCACATTATGGTGCAGGGCAAAACCTTGATCCACAATCCAATCAAGAAGAATGGAATGTCTAGGAATGCCAAAAAAATCTGGATGGGGTTAAAGTTGGCTCTCAAAGTGTTGAACACCGCACCAGCCAGCACCAGCGGCATCAGGCGGAAAGACATGACAGGACGCGCTATTCTTTCATCTCTATGTCCTCTACAGCATTATACAGTATCAGTTTGTACGTACGAGGCGGAGGGAGAGTAGCAGTCACACAGTACACAAATTCAATGGTAATTCAACAATTGTGTTTATTTACTCCCTCCCAAATACTCATAAAGTGACCAGACGAGACACAAAACTCTTTCATCTCTGTCTCCTCTATAGGTCTGTATGAGAATGAGGCAGAGGGTAAAGCAGAGGCGGAGGGAAGGATGAGGATAGTGGCCACCATCACCAGCGTGGCTCCAACTCCTCTGTCATCTCTATCTCCATCTATCTGTATGTATGAGACTGAAGGTAATTCTGAGGCTGGGGCTGGAGCCTATTACATCAGACAAGGCTGACCTGGGACCAAAAATGGTCAGGGCATTTATGGCATAGACCCCCAGCCCCTTACACGAAGATGCACCAATGGAATACCTTATCTGTGGGTTGGTCTGTAAGGGCAAAAAATTAAAACAAAAAAACAAACAAACAAAAAACCCAAAAGTGTCAGCCCCTGAGGCCCTGAGACCCCACAGGAAAAATGCTCTACATGCCAGAATACCAGTTCAAGTACAATGCCCAAATGGAGCGCAGACATCCTTCTTTCATTATGAGTGTTACATTTGACTCTCAAATTGTTAAACTAACAACTATGTACTGTGTAGCCAGCAGGGACACACTCGTTGTCCATCTCTATCTCCATCTTATCTGTCTGTATGAGGCTGAGGCAGAGGGTGAAGCTGAGGTGGAGGTGGAGGGCAAGTAACAGCCACCATTCCCAGTACAGCTGACCTGATGCGGCACAGTTTTCTGCCATCTCCATCTATCTGTCTGTACAGGACTGAGGGTAATTCTGAGGCTGCGGCGCAGGGTAGGATGAGGATAAGTAACAGCCACTGTCGCCGCAGGCAGCTAAGGATGCGTGTAGTGTATACGCAGGCGGGAGCAGAATCAGGACAAGTGAAAATGGGCCGACCGGCACTCAGCTGTGCTCTCCCCATCCCCGCATCTCAATTGTGTGATCTCGACATTCAGGGCTGAACTGAGCCCACAAACTGGCCAGGGCTTTTTTGGCTTAGGCCAGCCCCTCTCTCCCACCCCTATACTACAATTATAATGGGCTCAGACCGTTGCATATCAAGGATGCACCGATGGGCCGGCCCAGTAACCCGGTCCACCGAGAAAATGTCCTGTATGCCAGATTACCAGTCCAGCCATTTTCGTTCCTTATCTGCGTCTCAAGTCAGAGTGCCATTCATAGTCTCGTGCAGACAGGATGTCACCTCAGGCCTGCCTCTACTATGGGCGCATGACACACTTTTTATAGGCAGACTACCAGTATTATGACATTTTTTGTAAAGGCTTGCAGAGCCAGTCGTGTGCAGCAATCCTATGCGACACCATGTCAGTCAGTCGGTCAGTCAGTCAGTCAGAAACCGGTTGGGATTATGAAGGACTCGCACACGACATAGGTCTGTGGATATTGCTTTGTGGTCAAATGACTGATAATGTAGAAAGATTTGGAAACACTTTCTATGAAGACCATATCTATAGCGCATTATGAGTGCATTTACTATATCAAACTATAATGCACATTATAATTACTTACAACGCATTATGACTACATCCATGATGTTTCATGATGCATAGTGTTTACAGTTATGAATAACCATGAATCTAGCTTAATGCTTTATAAATCCAAGGGTGTTATGAGTGCTTGTGACTGGATATAAACCACAGACTACCTGATGGGGCTTACGGTACATTATGATGCGCTATAGATGCTCATTATACCATGCATTATAGATCAATCCATATGTACTTCACTTTACTTGGAGCATACATTCAGGACTTATGATCTCACATGGAACATTATAGCATCTTATGAGTCCTTATGACAGTTAATCATCCAGGTCTGTGCATAGAGGGGTAGAAGTACTCATAATGTACTATAAGTCCCATCAGGCAGCCTGTAGGTTATAACCAATCATGAGAACTCAAAACACCCTTGGATTTATAAAGCATTATAAGCCAGATTCATGCATGATTATTCATAACTGTTAATATAAAGCCTCCATATGAAGCATTATGAGTGTAGTCATAATATGTTGTAAGTAATTATAATGTGCATTATAATTTGTTATAAATGCACTCATAATGCACTATAGATATGGTCCAGAAATGCTACCAAAGATTTGCTCCAATCTTGTGATATTGGGATATGTATTTTATACTGTGTACTATATCCTTCCCTGAATCTATTGTCTTTCTGCCTGTTTTGATATTTGTATCATATATTTACAGTATAATACATGGTAATTATAGGCTATACAGTGTGCAGTACCACATATTTAAGATAGGAGGTAAGAGATAACAGTTACAAAATGCTTATTACAAAGAAAAATACTGTTTAATTCCCTTTACACATGTAAAAGCGAAATTAGTGACTGAACCTCCCACCCACGGAAATTCTACAGTAATACTGTCGTATCGGTGTCCTACTCATATCCCTGTCATTGATCAGACCCTGATAGATATGTGACCACTACAACAAGCAATGACTCACTCACCAGTTGGCAGGTCATTACAGCAGACCTCGATGGAGTCAGAGGAGTCACTGTAATCCTCCAGGGATGACACCTCCTCTTGGATCTGCAGCCTGGCTCAGGATGGACACAAGATATGGGCATTACACATAAATAATCACTATCATCATCATCATCATCATCATCATCATCATCATCATCAACGACATCATCATCATCATCATCGCTATCGTCGTCGTCGCCGTCGTCGTCGCCGTCATCATTATTATTATTATGACAATGATGATGATGATGATGATGATGATGATGATGATGATGATGATGAAACTTCATTCATACAAGACATGCAGCTTAACGTGCAACAACAATAACAAAAAATACTAAAATAAATAGAATAGGTTGATTAAGAAGAAGACAAATATTTGGCAAAAGTTAAAGTCAAGGTATGCTGAGGTAGCCTAGCTCTCGCGCAGACCCTTAGTGCTTCGTGCATCTTCGTTACACTTCGTGAGCTCGCACGGGGGGATGAATATCCATCTGCGTGAGAACCAAGTTAATGCTGAGGTGTATGTACAGTAAGGTGTATTACACACTGACCCATTAAAATACATAGGACATGGAAACATGGTGCTTTCAGGATGACAAGATGACAAGATGGCAGCAGGTTTAAATAGATTCTATTTCAATAATGGCACCATGAAAAGCTGTGACACTGGGCTGTGATATGTAAAATCATACCACTGGCCTATGCATGTCATTTAAAACTCTGCATAAACAGCCTGTAATACGGTAATACGGAATCACAGGACATAGGAATCCGACGCAATGGCCATAAATCGCCCTCAGAGTGGCCTATGGACACAGCGACGACTCCACAGCATTCATCATCTGGATATAAGTTCAGAAATGTTTGATGTGTTCTCTCTCTCTTATTCTCTTATTCTCTCTTTCTCTCTCTCTCTCTCTCGGCATGCTGATGTCTCCTTAAAACTCCTCGGCATGATCAACCGTGCCCGCTTCTACCCACAGGCCTGTGTAGCCCAGTCACCAGAGCATGTAATGTGCCAGTGCCAGGCCGTGGGCAAGAGGAACTTTCCATTCCCCCTTCACCACCCTTACCCGCCATCCACCATTCACCACCCACCAGTCAGCCACACACCAACCCCCATCCACCACTCTTCAGCCTCCAGCCTTCATCAGCCTCGGCCTTCTTCCTTTGATTCCTCTTTCACACCACACACCCCCAACCAAATCAGCCACACACCCTCCTCTATCCACCAGTCCTCAGCACCATACACCCCCCATCAGCCTCACACACCCGAGCCCCATCCACCAGCCCCCAGCCCTCCACTTGCTTCTACCCACCCTCCTCCTCCTCTTTCTCTGGGCAAAAGGAACCTTTCCTTACCCCTTCCTTGTCAAACTCCATCCAGAACACATCCTCCTTCTGACTCCATCTCTCTCTCTCTCTCTCTCTCTCTCTCTCTCTCTCTCTCTCTCTCTCTCTCTCTCTCTCTCTCTCTCTCTCTCTCTCTCTCTCTCTCTCTCTCTCTCTCTTTCTCTCTCTCTCTCTCCTTCCTTCCCTCCTCCCTCCAGGCCCGCTAGCTATGATGTATGTTGCTGCTTTACAAACCACCCATCCAATTGGGCCCGCATGACTGCTCCAATGTTTGGGGGATACAGAGCATAAAAATGAGGAGAGAAGAGGAGTGGCGGGTGTTGTACTTCTGGAGGGTGCACAATGAACAATATAGAAGGACAAGCAAGGTGCAAATGCTGGCAAGGCAAATCACCAAATAAAAAAAGAGAGGCCATGTCTCAAAATGTAAGTGGGCAAATTTTATGATGCGGTGGTATAATGGTATTCTGGCAAAGAGGAAACTACTGTAATATCATAAAAGTGCTTTTCCCAGGATCGCTTAATTTTAAGGCGAGATATAAAGACAAACCATTTTTGTTGTGATAAAAAGTTGTGCTAATTCACAGCCTTGGTTTGTTCTTATTCAGTCTATCTCTGCTTTGTGTTCCTCTGTATTTTAAATAAACATGGCAAGCCATCTGCAGTGACCCTATTGTTGAATGCAATGCCAGACGAGCAGTCCAGCAAATCCTGTACCTTAAATTATTGATTTTTTTTTATGTTGCTTTGTTTTTATTTAGTCATGAAACATGCATGAACAGTGGGCATAGACAGTGGCCATGTTGTTGACTGTAAGCCAGAGAGAAAGGCAAACTGAGCATACAGCATCTTACTTGTACCTTAACGGAAGCATTAGTTTTGTGCAAAGCCATACGCACTGTGGTGACCATAAAATCTAAATGCATTCATGCATGCATGCATTATAATTGAATGAAAGGCCAGAAACACTTGAACACTAGAATAGGCTTAAGTGTTAGATATTAAATGTGCAAAACCTGATGGTCATACAATGTAAACTGAAGTCAGAGCCTTCTTACTGTACCTGAATGAAGGATTTACTGTACTTCTGATTTGATATTAGACGTGCAAAGCCATCTGAGGCTATTATGTAATATAATGAATAAATATAATCACACAAAAAGCAGCTCTTACCTGTACCTGAATGGCGGCACAGTGGCCATGTTGACTCTGGAGTTCTGCTTCCCCTTCAGCAGGTCCACACTGCTCCTGCGCTCCTCCTGGGTAGGGGGCATTTCCACTGGGGCTCCTGTGTCCCCCTCCAAGGTATCAGGAGCAGGGGAAGTGGGACCAGCTGGGACCCCTGGTCCAGGTACCTCTGAGGCCCCCAGAACAGGTACCCCAGGGGCTGGCCCCAAGGGACTCAGGTCCTCCGGCGTGTACATCTCCTCGTCCGAGAAGCTGCTTGAAGCACTCTGCTTCAGGCGCATCCGCCGCCTTTTCAGCAGGGAACTTTCCTCTGCCACAAGGTTGGCTGAGCACACAGTGTATGTCTTAGATGTAACAGTGGCAGCAGCCGTGGTAATTGCAGTGGGGATGGAAGAAGCATGTACAGTGTTTCTTAGGTTATCGTTGTTCGATTTGCTGAATGGAAAACTCCTGTCGTTGCCGCCGCTGCAGCCACTGCCATTTGATGTCGATCTGTTAGTCTCGTCAAGGGCGGCGGGAAGGTCACACTGGGTGTTCAAGTTAGGGCTGCTATTGTCTGTCTTCCTGGACGGGGGCCTTAAGTTCCCATAGAGGAAGTTCTGGTTGTCATTAGACCTGGAGTAAAGCAGGTTATCATGTGATCGCGTGCACACGTCCAGGGTGTCCTTGCAGCGCGGTGGCTGCAGTTCTTTCCTACGCACCTGCGGGCTGCTGAAGGCCGAGCGCACTCCCTGGGGCCTGGCGTGACCTCTGGAGGTCACTCGAGGGGCCGGCAGCACACCCCTGAGCTGCAGATGCTGGTTCCTCAAGGTCGTGTCCCTCAGGAGGTCCTTTGAGGACGCGCTACTGCCAACACCTGTTGTGGAGGTGGCACTGCTGCCAGTGGCGGTGCTGGAGTAAGCGCTGGCGGGGATGTGGGTGGTGGGACGCGGCAGGCCTCTGCTGGGGTTCTTGGGGTCGTGTTTTGGGGAGGGTAGCTTGCTGCGGGGAAGAGGGATGCCAGAGCCAGCCTGGCCCCTCTGCATGCTCTTCACATTCACTCCGCCACTCATTGCTGCTGGGGGCGGTCAGCTACGCTAGGCGTCCTCTGCAAAATAAGAACAAAATAGAGATGAAAAGTTCTTCTTTCAGAAAAAGGAGAAGGTTCAGTAAAAAAAAAACAAATTCATCTATTAGGTCTGTATCAAATAACACTTAACCTGCCGAGACTTATAAATTACAGCTCACGAGAGGTTATTATTTGGTAGCTGACAAGTGCTGGTGGACCTGTTCACTCATTGCTATAAAGACTCATCTACATCATAACAATATTGATGTGACATTACCAAGAGCCTTACAGATTACAGAGTAACAGATTAAGTCTTGGTCAGTACAATTTTGGTAACAGTAAGGTTATAACCTAGGCTCTGTGCAAAGTGGTTAATTTGTTTACAAAACGCACAAGGCCATGAATTCAATGCAAAAAATATCTGATACACAGCCGCATACAGGAATTATTTCAGCTTCTGATGGGAGACACTGACTCAAATTTTTTGTTGTGTCTTCTGATTTTTTACTTCCATGAAAAAGATAGAATAGTATCTATTAATCATTATCAAGGATGATGCACTATCATGTGGCTTTGGATTTGAATGTGGATATGGATTTTCTAATGCATTTACTGCATATTCATGTGTCACCAATGGTTGTATCAGAATGTATCTCTCCTGATTCCACATGTTCAAGTTATTAGCTCTACATGACAAAGACTGACTGCTAAAGTCTTCAGACAGCAGCTACCAAGTTTATTTGCCTCGAAATATTTTATTTACCATTTTTTTCACAAACATATGGAGCGGTATACACAGAGGAGCAACATAATTGTCTTTCTCTATTTGGCAGCAAATGGAAAACCACATTGTTGAATTCAGTATGCACAAAAAGAAAGAGAGAGTTAAAAAAAAAATAATGTTTATGTTTTTAGCAGGCCCTTTGGAAACCCAGAGCTAAAAGTAACCTTGTACAGAAGAGGCATTCAGTGGTCTGTTATCTTGCCATCTGTCCTTATTCAAGCAGGAATAAAGGAGGGAAAAGACTCAGACAAATATGGGAAAATTCTTTAACAAACACCCTTAAAACTAAAAGAAGAAATCAAGCCAGGAATAGTCTATAGACACCAAGTCATTTGCTGCCGCTAAGGGTGTTTCGATTCAGGCTAGCCAAGGACACAAATAAGAAATGAGCATTTCAGTGGTAGGTGCACTGATTCACTGGTCACTGGTTCACTGAGCACTGATTCACTGGTCACTGGTTCACAGGACATGGGTTCACTAGTTCACTGATCCTCTGTGTCTGCACCAGGGGCGAGTTTAGGGTGTTTTTAGTGGTGCTTTGGCACCACTGTGACGGAGATCACCCCTAGCTCAACACCCCTTTAACCCTGTGAAACCTGAACCATTAAAGCAATGAGAGAAAATTCTATTTTTTTGGAATTTGCTTCAATATTGGTCCCTTATAAGAAATGTAAAAAAAAAAATCAAAATTTTGTTAAGGTCGCTGAGATATTTAATGCATCATATATGATGCATCAGGCTTTTAATGAATGAAAATTCCAATTTCATGACCATTGAAAAATGACTTTTAATGCATTTACAACTTTTTTTTAATTTAAAAAAGTTGTCAGACAATTTAATTTGAGGATTATCTTTAAATATTTAGTGAGATCCTGCCATTTTTTTAAGCCTATCCTTGTTTTAGCAGGACCATATTTTACATTTCCCACAGCCTGGTTGGGTATTTTTTTTAAATCTATGTAAAAACATAGCTGATCGAATGCTCAACAACCTATTTATGAGTGTAATATAGATCATTATTCATTTTTGATGTGTAATTTGAATGGTCCATTACTACAATTGGACCATTTCTCCATTCACTTCAATGCATTTTTTACGAGATCATAATTTCAACATTTTGCATTACATTTTCAAAATTGCAAGTAAAACCTGTTTCTTAAGGCAATATCTTTGTCTTGAAGTAAAACAACTTGTGCGTTTTGTTAAACGATCGTCGTGGTGTGCTTTGTAAGTTTCCCTATGGAGCAAATGCATTGATGGCTGACTTCCTGCCACTGTCGTGCCGAAAAGTGAGTGCCTGCCAGAATACGAGTGCCCTCATTGAAACCAATGGAAACCAATGACCAATTTTTCACACATTTGTTACCCATTTTTGCAGATAAATCCGACACAATTTAAGATGGAAAGCCTATCAATAAAGAATCTACATTCCTTCTGGAAGTATTACAAAGAACTGGTTACAATTTCAGTATTATTTCCATAAAAGAATCGAAGAATTGTCATAACAAATGTTACAGTTTCATTCAAATAGCTCATATTAAGTGGAGGACGAGTAATGTTTCATAAGCATATTTTAGTTCATAAATTATGTAATTCATTCTGCAAAAATGTGTATAATTCTCTCTCAAAAAATGTCATTGGTTTCAATGAGGGCACTCGTGTTCTGGCAGGCACTCACTTTTCGGCACGACATCCCCATTTTCCTGTTTTTTGCCGAGCCGTGGTCAACTTGTTGTCGACCGCTGCTCTCTTGTGGCGGTTTCCGTGTACTGCAGGACGTTTGGAAATGACACGCAGGATGTTTTTCAGATCGATTTTTTTTTTGTGTCAGCGTGGAGAGGGCTTTGAATTTGATGAGACATATATGATGCATCCGGCGCGATAGGGTTAAAGGGGCACAGGATGACATTGTTTGCATCAAAATCTACACAGTCATGAAAAAATACTGTTTAAATAAACTCACGGTGAGAATGTTTTTCATTACGGAATGCCAGCAGTTGATACAAATACGAATATAGTATGTAAAGCGATATTTTATATGAGAAGAGTTTCCCAAGACACTCGAAGCGGACCGCTCTGTCAAAAGTTGCATTTGGGGTTTTCTGACAGCGGACCATGGAAGTGGTCGGGAGAGTCACCGTTCACCTACTAAGGACTCAAATAAGCATTGGATGACTTATGACAGTGATTAATTAAACGTATAATCCTACCTTGAGCCTCTTTAAAACACTGCATTGTATGAAAATCTTTGTAAATTAATGCAAACTATTTTCCAATGTGCTAAATCAATCACAGCCTATTCTAACAGCTGATAACATTATATCCACTTGTCCATTTTGTGTATGGCATTAGCCAACTAGTGAGAATCAGAAAGAAAAACTGAATTAAAAATTGCTTTTTAGCTAAATTCATAACACAAGTAACAATCTGAAGCTAGAAACTGGGTAAAAGCCAGATCCAATCAGAAGAGTCCTCAGCACCCATGAAGAAGCTGGCTTTCAATACAGTACAACATAGTCAAATCTATACAAAATCAAAATGAAGTGCTGCCACTGTATAACCCTATGCCATCATGATCGAGTACTACTGCCCTTCAATAGCAAAGTAACTATGTCAACATTGAAACTGTGAGAGAGACCTTCAAAGTATTGATGTCAGGTTGGATATATAGTTACTGCAAATTTGCAGACACACACACACACACACACACACACACACACACACACACACACACACACACACACACACACACACACACACACACACACACACACACACACACACACACACACACACACACACACACACACACACACACACACACACACACACACACACACACACACACACACACACACACACACACACACACACACACACACACACACACCAGCCTTTCTGTGGGAACTGTACTGACTGGACTTGCCACGTCATAAGATAGCTGTTAGCATCACAGCAGGGGGTTCTGTTATCCTCTGCTCTGCCAGCTGGGTTGATCTGTTTCAAGCAGACCTCATATACTCCATGCAGGCCTGCTAACAGGTTGGACAAATGGGTCAGTTTTCAGGGGCCAGGGAGAGGAGGGGCGGAATTGGGACCCCATTATACTCTATGTATTCCATGTACGTAATAGGGGGGCCTTATCAGGTGGTTTTGTTCGGGGCCTGGTCAAAGCTGTTAGCGGCCCTGACTCCATGACTCCATTCGGCCTTCACTAAGACAGCCATTCAAGGATCTGTTTGAAGCAGGACGTCTTCTCTGTACTTTATGTTGCATTCGAGCTTCGTTACAAAGACAGCCATTCAAGGCAGAGGGCCTTCCTTGCATTGCAATGCGCTCCTGATTGCCGTGGGGAGAGAACATAAGCTAGATCTGTGTATAAATACTCCCATGGCAACTGTGTGTCCCACCAGTGTCTGTATACACACAATGCAAGCCCACAAAACACTGCCACCAACACACACATGCACCCCTTACCACCCACAACACACACACACGCATGCACGCACACATACACACACGCACTCACATACACACAAACATACAAACACAAAAGCAGGCACACACATCTGAGGCCAGGGAGGTTATTGTCAGTTTTTCCAAGAAGTGTTCTCAATCATTGCTGAGTGTACCAGCCTTGTGCCAACAACGTTGTGGCCAGTTACCAGAGAGCAATCCAAAGCCTCTGCATTTGATCTATGAGCGCGCACGCACGCACGCACGCACGCACGCACGCACGCACGCACACCCAGACAGACACACACACACACACACACACACACACACACACACACACACACACACACACACACACACACACACACACACACACACACACACACACACACACACACACACACACACACACACACACACACACCAAAATGGCACTCTCTCAATAGACGATGCTGGCCCTGGCCCGCTCAGCGTTGGGCAGCGATGCCAGGTTGCTGGGGGTAGGGGGCGGGGGACCTCACCTCACGTGTGTGTGTGTGTGTGTGTGTGTGTGTGTGTGTGTGTGTGTGTGTGTGTGTGTGTGTGTGTGTGTGTGTGTGTGTGTGTGTGTGTGTGTGTGTGTGTGTGTGTGTGTGTGTGTGTGTGTGTGTGTGTGTGTGAGACCGCACGCATGCTGAACTACGACAGCTGCTGCCTGGTCTTGGTCCTTTCAGCACGAACTCCGTCCAAGCCACAAACAGTGGAAGGAGAAATGAGTCTGAGGAGAGGGAATAATATTTTATACTTTATATTTTATATACAGGGTTTATATATAGCCAAAAGTGATTGAATAACAGGGGCGTGTGGGTGGGTATCGATAATTTGACTTTCTAATTGGGTTTATTTCATTCTCTCTTCTGTCATAAAAAGACAAAGAGCCACACTGTGGTGTTTGATTTGATGACTGAAGACCATGGA
>NC_085866.1:56237160-56239660 GCF_034702125.1 Engraulis encrasicolus
TACAGTTATGTTGAATTGTTAAAGTAATTCACTTTAATACAGTAAACATGTGTTTTTACTTCTAATTCTGTCTGCCGCTGTTGACAAAACAAGAAAGAGCCCATTTTATGAAAAATGTTAAACATGGGGAGCTTGGCCAATGCATTCACTGCACAGCCAAGACCTACATCTATGATAATACACCTCTATATTTTGGATTTGAACAACTTAAAAGCTGTTTTTACCACATTTTCAACAACCAGTGGCTTACTTCCTAGATAATCTAACTAATGAAGTAAAAAGACATGCTCATACTGTGCACACACAAAAATAAAGTGTTTATGCAAGATGCCATTGACTTGAGAGGGCTATTTATTTTGCTAAATGCAGGTACTAATTAGGCCACTTTCACCACTCTCAGATTACTGTCACCACCGTCAGTTCTTAAGTCACCACCGTAAGAAGGAGTTTTGGACATTTTAAAGGAATGTGCTTACAACATTTTCCTGAGGAGTTGTTGAAATATCAAAGTAATAGCCAATTTAGGCCTACACGAATATTTGTGAAATTACAAAAAATTGTTTGTTGTATTTAGGCGTTAAGTAAGCATCGTTTGACGGTACATATTTTAAAATTAGAACACATGAAACAGTATTAAAATAGAACAAAAGTGAATTTTCAACATTTAAAGGCATATGTGTGAACCAAAAAATACACATAATCACTTAAAAACTCCAGATACATATGCAACCAAATCAATACAATTTTAATAACTTTTAATTGTGTCTGACGGTGTTGACAAAAAACAAGCTATGGTCGGAGAAAAGCCTGATTTCTGAAAAAAATACATAATGGGGAGCTTGGCCTTGTGCATTTCTGAAAAGCCAAGACCTTAGTCTACAAGGATATACCATATAATTTTGTATTTCACTTTGTTTTTTTCTGTCAACATTACAACCTGTTTTAGCCACTTTCTCAAGAATCAGTGACTTACAAACACTGTCTGTTACAGGTGGATGTACTCTGTGATACAATGTTGCCCTAATAAACTATAGTGTGTCATCACATTTCGTGAGAGAGAGAGAGAGAGAAAGAGAGAAAGAGAGAGAGAAGGTTTCCAAGAGAGATGTCTCCAAGCTTATCTGTCTTTCTACCATAACTGTCTATGAGAAAATTCACAATGCCTGGAATAAGAAAAAACCTTGTAATCCCTGGCTGCCCATTTAGCGCTGATCCTGATGTGTCTGCGTGAACCCGTTGACACCAGCCCATTGTCCCACATACAAAATCATCAACAGCTGTTGACGTGGCTGTAGACAAATCCACACGGTGTTAAACCCCAGCGGATTGTATGGCTGGATAAGGGCATACAGTATGATGAACGCAAGAATGGGTTATTGCACAGGCTTAGCGGGCCCAGGCCCAGGGACCCAAGAGTCAAGGGGGCCCTGAAGGCCAAGCCTCTATATTTCTTATATCATACAGCGTCAAAATCGCACTGTATGTTCAAATCGTCTTGCGTGAAAGTCCCTGAACCCCCAGCAGCATAGGGTCTCTAAATTCTTGCGTAAAACGATTAATCTTTCTGTAAACTTGCAACGCTAATGGAAGGGGGGCCTTTCTTGTTGTCTGGCCCCAGGGGCCCATGAAGTCATAATCCATTCCTGGCTGAGCGAGATCCTAAGCGATCAGGGGTTAGCGAAGTGCCAGAAGGCCTTGCATCCTTCTAGGAATATGCTGCTGCTATACAACCTTTTGCCCAGTGCTTTACTTACAAAATGGCATTACATTTCATTGCATTGCATTAAAACTACTTTACTTAGCTTAAATGCTTTCATCCAAAGGGACAAGTTTGTAGGTGAGTGGAGTTAGTATTCTCATGATGGGAAGTACTTACTGAAATAAAATGATTTCACAATCTTCTTTAAGGTTCAGAGGAATGGCAACTGGATTATATTATTATATTATATTATATTATATTATATTATATTATATTATATTATATTATATTATATTATATTATATTATATTATATTATATTATATTATGTTATGTTGGTACCAGCCGTACTGCAAAACAGGCATTCACCAATGTACGACGAGCCATTCTTCTATTATTACAGATGGATGAGGTCAGATATGTATCCTAAGTATGTGACTCTACACATCCTAAAGATTGATTAGTGCCATAGCCCTTACATCTGGTAATACAGTGCCATAGTGCCAAATATGCATTTTCCCTGCGTATACCCTAGAAATCCTTCCATTACTCCTGCTGGATGAGGAATACATCATCCTCCTAAGTATCCTAAGGGTCAGGTCAGATCAACAGGCCGCATCATCACCAACCAATCATGTCACTGACTCTGATGACTTATGAACAGCATGCTTTTTCTGGGATCAACAGATTTCTTCTTCCCACCACCATGGAACAACCAATCATGACACTTGCATGATTCCTAATGACCTTTGTACAGCATTCAAAATGCCAGGGATCACCAGACCTTTCTGGCGATGACCCA
>NC_085866.1:56244660-56327160 GCF_034702125.1 Engraulis encrasicolus
CACAAACCACACACACACAGACCACACACACACACACACACTCACACACACACACACACACACACACACACACACACACACACAAACACCACACACACACACACACACACACACACACACACACACACACACACACACACACACACACACAAGCGCGTGCGCAAGCACACATACACACACACAACCTCTGAGAGGTGACTCTCACCCCGTTTACTTTTCCTACTCAGTCTAACCGCCACGCCACACTATTTCCATATAAACTCCAGATTGGCTAAAAAAACGAACACATTGCAATTACACTCTCCCAATGACGGCCATTTGGTATTACACAGTACATGTTAAAACAGCACAGACAATATAAAGTTAGTATTTCTTACCCTAATCTTGTCCTCGAAAGCCGCTGCTGTCACACACAACAGAAGACAAAAGTGTGTGAGAGCTACTGACAGTCAGAGAGCGGGAACTGGGAATGAGGTTAGCCTACATGGCCAACGGCTCTATGCTGTGCTCTCCGCTCTGCTCTCAGTGAGTGGGCTGTTTTTTCCTGGATTACAGTTGCATCCACAGCACAGCACAGCGCAGCTGCTTGATTGGTGCACAGCACGGCACACACACATAACAGGGACATGCGGGGAGGAAACAGGAAGGCCTCACAAAAGGCACGCAGCAACAATGGTGTTCGCCTGGCCCGGCCCGGCCCAGCCCACTCACTCACCCGCTTGCCTCGTCCGCTCACTCACTCACTGGTACACTTGTGGGTTTTTTTCCTCAATGGCAAATTTTTCAAATTCCATACGAAATCCATTCACATGTGTCAGAAGTTCAGAAGTAATTTTTAGAACTGACCCACCTAACAGATGTGTGTTTTTACAGAACAACAACATTTTGCATTTACTAGTTAACCCGTATTGTATTTTAAGCATGTTGACATATAACATCAAACTATTTAGGAAGTGAAACTACCATTTTTAAGACACAAAATTAAAATTAAAACTAAAAAAGGAAGTCAACGAAAATAGCAAAAGTCACTGTCACATCACATGTCACACGTCACACCCACCAAAAAAAGTGAAATCTGTACTCACATACCCTGGCAAAGTTCTGTCACACTATACAGCAGCAACAGTAGGAACAACAGCAGTAGCGGCAGTAGCGGCTCCTCTCCCTGTCCCTCTCTGCGGCTCTCTGAGTCGCGTGTGTGAGTGTGTGTGTACTATCCAGGTGGGACGTAGTGCCTGCCTGGCTGACAGCCTCTGATTCACATGCAACTGCTTAACAAGTGCAGCACTGAGTCATCCCCATCCATACCCCTGCACCAGTGGCGCTGACTCAGTCCGTCACAGAGAGAGGGAGAGAGGGGGAGACTGACCTCTGGTAGTGGACGGATACAGTAACAGCAATAACAGCAGCAGCTAGAAGAGATACACGTCCCCTCGTCTCATCTCCTCTCCTCTCCTCTTATGACGGCTGCTGTGTGACGTTAAACTCTACTCTCCACTGAGGTCTGTGAGAGTGTCATTAGCCTGAGAGACCCTCTAATACGCCGCCGGCCACTTGAAGTTCATTCATTAGCGAAGAGCTGCCCCTCCACTCCCCACGTTATCCCCCCTCAGCCCTCTTCCATATCCACAGGCGCCACTAGGGAGAGGGGAGAGGTGCATCCGTCTCAATGCTACTGAGCTAGGCTATGCTCCAGTGGCCACAGCCTGGGAGTCCGTCTGTGGGGGTGGGAGGGAGGGGGATGGGTATGGTGGGTAGGTGGGGGTTTCTCCATGTCAGTTCTCCACTCTCATTCTCTCTCTCTCTCTCTCTCTCTCTCTCTCTCTCTCTCTCTCTCTCTCTCTCTCTCTCTCTCTCTCTCTCTCTCTCTCTCTCTCTCTCTCTCTCTCTCAAACACACACGTCACTCCCTGCTGCCGCAGTCTGCCTGCAGTCTAAGCACCCCCTCCTTTCCCTTTCGCTTTCTCACACACACTTTCTCTCACATACACCCTCTCTCTCTCTCTCTCTCTCTCTCTCTCTCTCTCTCTCTCTCTCTCTCTCTGTCTCTCTCTCTCTCTCTGTCGCTCTATCTCTCTCTCTCTCTCCCTCCCTCATGCTCTCTCTCCCTGCCCCGCATTCTCTCCCCCTCATGCTCTCCCTCATTCTATCCCTCTCTCAACCCTTCTCTCTCACTCTCTCTCTCCCCTTCTCTCTCACTCTCTCCCTCTCTCTCTCTCTCATACACACAAGCTCTCCCTATATCCCTCCCATCGTCTCTCTGTCATACGCTCTCCCTCCCCCCTTCTCTCTCTCCTTTGCTACCTCTCTCCCCAAGCTGATGTTAGTAAATGGACCTGTTGGCTGAGTTCCTGTTGTGTTTGAAATATTAGCCCCCTATACCACCCCCTGTGTAAACCAAGGGGTACCTTGCCCATTAGCCCAATGAGCTAACTGGATTAAAGACCAGATACTCTGACCGTTGCTGTTGCAAATGGGGCACATCGTGTGTGTGGATGTAAACCCTCAGTGTGTCTGCATGTTTAGTTGAGAGAGAGCGAGAGAGAGAGAGAGAGAGAGAGAGAGAGAGAGAGAGAGAGAGAGAGAGAGAGAGAGAGAGAGAGAGAGAGAGAGAGAGAGAGAGAGAGAAAGAGAGAGAGAGAGAGAGAGGGGAAAGATTGATGAAAGAACGCGTGTCCATTCCAAGGACACTGAGGCATGTCTTATAGTGATGGATGGGCAGCCAAGTTGAAGATAACATGGGAGGGGATTTGCCTCCTTGCAGGCACAGCTATTACACACATCACACTTTTAACAGAGTCATGAATGTCTAACGAACAGGTGTTTTTTTACAAACAGAAATGCTGAACGTGTTATGGAGGGAGCATCTTAATATTAAAATAGTCTACTCTATAAATATTGTGCAACAGAATTGTTTTTAAATAAAGTATATTCAACAATTACTTTACAATCTTCTAGATGTGGTCCCAGAATACTCTCTAAGGGTTGGATCAACAGAGCATTTTTAACTTTTATATCTCCTGTTGCCTGTTCGTCTTTCTTATTTATTGCTGTTTGGCCCTGTAGGCTGACAGGAATAAATGGACGAGCGTTTCCTGATGCTCATCTAGCACCTCACTCATATTTCTGCAAACAGGCTATCTATTGTTATGCAATAGGCATGCTCTGTACAACAGTTAAGTGCTAAAAACCATTTGGGACACATTAAAGAAAAATGTGCCGATGACACCACACACAAACATGCATGTGTGCACACGCGTGTGTGTGTGCATGTAGGCTACATACACACACGCACGCCACGCACACACGCCCACACACACACACACACACACACACACACACACACACACACACACACACACACACACACACACACACACACACACACACACACACACACACACACACACACACACACACACACACACAGACACACACCTTCACAGCTGTGCAATGTAGGCTAAGACATGTTTATGTGCAAAGCAGCTTGGCTAAAAACATCCTGTTTTAGATGCTAGCATAATTGTGGTGAGTCCAGCAGCAACATACTATTGCCTCCTTTGCTCATTCATACAAATAGATTGATAGTCCCTTCAGTGAAAAGAAATTAGCATCCACACAATCTGTCATTTGAAAGGGTGATTAATGAATATTAACAACAGGAAGTGGCTATAGCTGTTAAATAAGACTTAAGTCAATTGAGCAATGAATCAGCTGTAAGAGTAGGCCTACATTCATTAATTCTTTTTTTTGTTCATCTTTCAAACCAGGAAAGTGGCTTTGCGAGCAGCTTGGCAACATCTGGTAGCCTAACAAAAAAAAGGCCAACCGTGATAACTGGCTGTCAGAGACATGAGCACCATTGCTGTGGGAGTGGTGGAGGAGGAGGGTATTTTTAATGGGAGCCTGAAGCTATGGAGCTTTATGGAAGGACCCCAGCTGCACTGAAGAACCAGAGAGGAGGAGAATGAGAGACGATTAGAGCCCCCAATCTCTCCTCTCTCATTAACCCTTTCCATTAATCCGTATATCGCTCCCTTCTCTTTCTTATCTTTCATTATCTCTTTCTCCGTCTGTCTCTTAGTCTTTCTGTCCCTCTCTGTCCTATTTCATTGTAGGTAATTTTGTAGGTATTTCTCTCTGGTTACCCATGTCATGCTATCCCTCTTTCTCTCTATCTCTGTCCTTACCCCCTTTTCACAAGCAGCATGTAGGGAAAGAAGGCAGTAATTAAACTCTTGCTGTAATGAGGGGCCACAGACAGAGCCAACGTGAGAGTTATAGCACCACCAGCTCTCTTCCAGCTGGCTCTGGGCACAACCCTCCACCCATGTGTGTGTGTGTGTGTGTGTGCCCCCCGCAAACCATTCACTCATTCGTGCATGTGTGTGCCACCCAACTCTGCACCCATGCAGAGCTCTAAATTAACACCAGCCAACTGTTCAAATGCTGGTTAAAATTCAGTTTAGCTGGTACAAAAGAAAACGTACAAGCCTTTGACTAATAGTGAGTGTACATTTGGCTAGTAAGATTTAACATCTAGCCTATTGTAACCCAGGTTAAAATAGACATTGGTAAATAAATAGTTAATAAATAGAATAAATAGCAAGCAGAATTTCATCATTTTAATAATTTACTTTTGTGATATTAAAACCGTCTAAAATAGATAAATAGTATTTAAAACCTTTATTTCATGGTTTTGGTAATTCATTTTATCATTGGTTGAAGTTGAAAGGTCATATCTATCAGCCAATCACGGAACTGATAGTAGTTCTGTTCCGGAAGATTCTCGTCAGAATCGAGGAAGAGAGAACAGGTGAAGCCACGTTCGTGTGGAGCTCCAGTGATAGAAAGAAAAGAGATAAGTTTCCAAGTGTATTTGACGATTTATTTTCTGTTTGAAAGTGTTTTGTTTTACCTTCTGTCTATGTCGATAGACTGTGGTTTTGTTTTGAGTTATAATCTTTGAGTTACTGAGGGAAATCGTCGAGAGAAAAGTTTGCTTTTGAAGATCACGCATCCAGCGCGTGATCAACGACATTAGATGGCGAGCCACCCGAGACCGGAGGAACCGTGAACTGTGGACACCGGATTGAAAGGCTGACCGCTTCAGCGTTTCCCTTTTCCTTTCCCTGCGGAGAAACCATCAACAACCGCGGTAAGACTGTTGCAGTTTAAGCCGCTGTTGTTCTCCCCTCTGGATCACGTGCGCAGTGCGTGGACTGCTCCGCGCTGCTGTGTGTGAAAGGGAACGTCTCCCTTTGACTTGCTAAAGAACTGTTTAGCGCTTAAGGACTGAATTAATGGACATTGATACAGTTAAACGTTTATGTCTGATGTTTATGTACATATTTTGAATGTGTTTAACTGCAAGGTTGATTGATATTGCATTTTCTGGTGTTAACTTTCTGCTGTGGGCTTAGTGAGATGCCCTATGTTTTTTTGGTTGTAATAACCCACTGGTTAACCTCTTACCGCAGAGCCCATTATGTCCTATTTTGGAGAGGTTTTTGAGACCATGACTTTAGGATGCTACAGCTTTTGAATAACATTATCCACATTGAACTTTGAGGGTTTATTTTGAAGCAGATACTTGGGAGAAGACATTCAGCCAACTCCAGCTTTTTATGAACATCACTAAATCTACATTTCAGATCATTATATATAAAAAAAAACATCCGAAAATATGAAAATCGCCTAATTTTTGTTTAGTTTTCAGTGTGTACCTGGATGGTTATTTGAGATGCAGAGTAAAATAGTACATTTCCTCAATGCACATGTTGTCAGCAAGTAAAATCCAGAATTTGAAGTAGATCTGTAAAGTTACAGAGGAGTTACATAGCAAATACCACAGGTACTAATGGGCGTCTCCAAAAATATATATAAGTTATCCATATGTCCTATTTTGGAGAGGTTTTCAGACCATGACTTTAGGATGCAATAGCTTTTGTTTTACATGGTCCACATTGACCATTGAGGGTTTATTTTGAAGCAGACACTTGGGAGAACACATCCAGCCAACTCCAGCTTTTTATTAACTTCATTAAACCTACCTTTCAGATCATTACATACAACAAAAACATCCGAAAATGTGAAAATCGCCTGTTTTTTTGTTTGTTTTCAGTGTGTACATTGATGGTTATTTGGTATGCACAGTGAAATACTACATTTCCTCTATGTCCATGTTGTGAGCAAGTGGGATCCAGAATTTGAAGTAGATATGTGAAATTACAGAGGACTTACATAGCCATTTCCACAGGTACTAATAGGCGTCTCCAAAAAACATATAAGCTATCCATATGTCCTATTTTGGAGAGGTGTTTAGACCATGAGTTTAGGATGTAATAGCTTTTGTTTTACATGCTCCACATTGACAATTGAGAGTTTAAATTGAAGCAGACACATGGGGCAAGACATCCAACCAACTCCAGCTTTTTATTAACTTCATTAAATCTACATTTCAGATCATTATATACAACAAAAATGTGAAAATCACCTTTTTTTTAGATTTCAGATTACAGTAAAACACCACAGTTCCTCATTGCACATGTTTTCAGCATGTAAAATCCAACACTTGAAGGGCTTTCACTTTCACTTTCAGATTATTAAAATGACATAGATGGTACATAACAATGTCCACAGTACTAATAGGCATCAAAGCACAACAATATTACAATTGTGTTTTTGTACCATTATTTCAAATAAACCAATAGTAGGACCTATCATCCCTCATAAACCTGCTTCAGTCTTTGAGGAGGAGTATAAACACATTATAAAACAGTCCATACCAGAGCCCCGTTAGCCAGAACGATTGCAAAATTGAAATAAGCAATGTGCTGTTACCACCTCCTACGACGTGGACGAGGGGTTGGGTTTTAGGAGGCAAAAACAATGAACGATGAACGATGAACACACATCCCAGAAAACAGGAACTCCAGAACAGGGGGAACTATTTACAACTATATACATTTAGTGTGTGCTCTTCTGCTCGTGCCATGTGGTGAAGCAGAGTCTGTCCACAATAATGCACAGTGCAACCTGGCAAGCCTTGCACTTGAACATTGTCTTCATGCCACAGAGCACACACTTTCTCCTCCCTTGTGTCGCCTTGAGGTGTGGATCAGAGGACAGCTGATCCACAACCGGAACAGGGAGACATTGGCAGGAAGACATTGCCTGGGCTTGCGGTGTCTCACCAGTGGCTTCAGCAGACACATCTGCACTGGAAGTCTCTGCTGGTGGGTCGGGCTGTGGCTTGCCGAAGTCAGCCAGCTCCAGGCACAGAAATTCCCTGAAGGATTTCTGGGTCAGCGGCGTCTCCCCCTGGGCCAGTGCGGTCTCCTTGTGCAGGATGAAGCTGTTCACAACCGCAATATCCACAAAGTGGAGGAACAGCTTCATGTACCACCTCCGTGTCTTGTGGGTCACGGTGTAGTACTTGATGAGGGCGTCACTCAAGTCCACTCCTCCCATGAACTTGTTGTACGCCTTCACCGGCTCCGGCACAGGGACTTCCCGAATGCTCCACGCGGCTGTGTTCCGGTCCTTGACTCGGCGCTTCACGGTCTGCCCCCCGTAGGCCTTGTGGATGGTGGAACACATCGTGACGTCCCGGCTGTCCCTCCACTTCACGAACAGCAGTGGACCATCCCGAATCCAACGCAGCTCTCCACGGGCTGCATTCTTCGGCATGGCATTCCACTGTGTGCGCGGAAACCCGATCCTGTTCTCCCGGATGGTCCCACAGGTCCCACAGTTCATTCCGTGGCGGTGGAGGAAAAGCTCTGAGCTGGTGTAAAAGTTGTCCACGTAGACACTGTACCCTGTGCCCAGAGACGGATCATGGAACAACTCTACAACGGCACCAAAGCTGAGGCCCTGCACAGATGGTGCCCTTGCCTTCCCCTCATAAATCGAGAAGTGCCACGTATAGCCATTCGAGCTGTCAGCCAAGACAAACAGCTTGAACCCCCACTTTGTCGGCTTGTCCTTGCTGTACATCTTCATCCCGATCCGGGACTTGGTGCCTACCATCCTCTCATCCACTGAGAGGTTCTGGAGCGGGTGGAAGTAAGCCCTGCACGCCGTCAGGAGGTCATCATGCAGCGGCCTGAGGCGGCAGAGGCCATCGTGCCCAGGCTGGCCCTTCAGCTGATCATTTGCTGCATCAACAGCCGGGTCACTCATGTGAAGGGTTGAGAAGATTACCTCGTATCTGTAACCTGGCATGACGGATGCAGGGAAGGGAAAACTGTGAAGGCGGTCCTTCCTCCATCCGTCCCGCATCTCTGGCAACTTCATCAATCCCTTGTAGATGACCAATCCGATGAAGCGGTACATCTCCTCCGGCTCTATGTCGACCCACTTCCTCTTTCGTCCTTGTGCAGCCCTTTTTGCAGCATGGAGATTGGTATGCCTGCACAGGGTCCTAACCACGTCCTTGCTGAAAAACAATAAGAACAGGTCAAGCGGCCGGTAGTCTACCTGAGGGTCCAGCTGTGGTCCTGGAGGGCGCCTGGGTCGAAATGGCAACGGTGGAGGCTCCACGTCTTCACTCGTTGCATCACGCCAGAAGTCGGAGTCCTGCGGCGGTGGACCCAGGGATGCACGCTTCGCAGGACGGCTTGGCGTTGAGGCAGGGGCTTGTGAGGTGCGTTTACCACTCGTAGCACCACGGCTTGGTGGAGGAGGGCATGGAGTTGGAGCAGAGGCTTTTGAGGGGCGCTTACCACGCCTAGCACCACGACTAACTGGAGGAGGGCATGGAGTTGGAGCAGGGTGGAGATCACGGCGCCTGCCACTCATGCGCACACTGCTGGCAGCTGGAGGAGTTGGAGAGGCAGCTGGAGGAGTTGGAGAGGCAGCTGGGTGTGGGGCAGTTGAAGTCCCTTCCAAAGGGTCATCAGATGTGTTCCCATCATCCGAGTCAGATGTCTCCTCACTGTATGAACAAGAGGATACACAACATTAATTATACTTTTATTTAGATGTAACAGTTTTTTTTTAAATTACATTTTCATTTACATTACATTTTCAAAAAATTACATTTCATTTACCCCTACATTACAAAGACAGACTGAAGAATAAATCATGGCTATATATTGACAGTATGAATTGCCATAACATATTGTAGTAAAGCAGGCTGCAGGACATGGGAGTGCACTGACAATGAATGTGACAGTTCATGCTTTTTTTTTTTTTTTTTTTGCCTCACTGCTAATTGCATGTCAGCTGAATAAGTTGCCATTATCCATTTAGCTTGGCTACACCAACAAAATGCAAGTTATAGTATATTTATCATTACATTACAGTTAATCATATAGTTGCAGACATAAGCACTTTAGAATAAACTTACAAAGTAATGATAAACAGCATTGCCATTCAATACTGTAAATGGTAAAAGACATGGGAAACACTGACAGTGAACGCATTTTTCTTTCTGACTGCATGATTTGTGTATGTATTCATGTATGGAATCAATTAAATGTAATAAAATGTATTCTCACTATACTGCTGTCTAATATTCCTGTCAGTGTTTATATCTGGTGCGTTTGCAGCGTCTGTACTGCTGGCACAATTACCACATGGGGACAATAAAGTTCTAAACTTTCATTCAGCAGCAGAATTATCACTTTCATTATGCAGTGACACAATTATGCCTTTCACGATACAGTGACAAAATGATCACTTACAAATCGAGGACGACATCTATGCCGTCCTCAAACGCCTGAAGCGCTGAGTCGGTGCTGTCAGCTTCGGACACCGCATCATCCTCTGTCTCATTCCCGCCGTCATCAAAAAGTTGAGCGTGGATTTCGGCCAAAGTATACCGCTTCCTACCGCGTCCATCCATGATGTCTTCACAACACTCGACTCACAGAAAGCACAGACGACTCACACTCACAGGCAACACACACTTTTAGGGAGTACAAACCCGAAATTGCTGACGAGAAATGCTGCTCTACGATGCGTAAAGCAAGCAGAGTAGGCGGCAACTCCAATGGTGTTGTGACAACCAAAACCATGCGGCAGATACGCATGCCGTGAGAAACGTGAGGGATTCACCAATCGGGATGAATGACCAACCTACATTGTCAGAAGAAAGCATACTATTGGCTGGATTAGATGTCACTCAAGTTTGGGTGAGCGTTTGTGACCTCTCAGCCTATCTTGTCAACTACCAAAATAAAGGTTCACTACGAGACGCTTACAAGAATGCTGTGCTTAGGTGAAACAGACGTCTGCCTCTCCGTACACGTTGCTCCACGCCAAAAAATAGCTCTGGAATATTACAGGGGACATCGTCAGCTTTTGATTCATGTGTAACAATAGATGACAACTTGAAGAAATGTGGTGAAAACATGTCAGAGAAGATGATGCAGCAAAGTGGATGTACACAAGGCACCATTCTTAGCGTCACATCGATCAAGGAAATAAACATCGTTTTGGACTATGGAAGCATACTGGATGGCTTATTGGCACAGTTTGAAGGTTGGTGACTTTATTTGTACCGTTTGTGTGTGGTAAAAATACATTTAAATGTGTCAACAGAGATCGTTTTTAACACTTAGCAACTTCCTATTCAAATGACTGGGAAATGCTAAGCTAGGTTCTTGCTAACAACTAAAGCCTGTTCTTGCTAACAACTGCATCAAAGTTGCCCAAATTTGATGGGCACCGAGTTGAAACTATACTAATAACGGGTAGTTGGTCAGTTTGGCTGGAAATTGGTCATAATAGAATATAACAACATGCGTCCTGTTGCAACTTGTTTTTTTTTAAACTGGGACCGTCGACGGGCCCGGAAGTGGGCGTGGTAGGTTAAGAGGTTAAATGCTGGTAACACTAGATGCAATTGATTTAGTTATTGCTAAAATAGGCCTCAGTGATAACTATTAGAGATGGATAATTAAAATAACTAGTTATACCAAATAACTAAAAGTAACAGATAACAACTAAACGTGAATACTAATTAGAGCTCAACTAAGATACTAACTACTGAAACTAAATAAGTTGAGGTGAACTAAAATAGATTAAGAATTCAGAATGGTTTCTTTACTTTAAAGGGTAACTGAGTAAGACTCAGATTCATCCTTGATTCACTTTGCATTCATATGCAATTGTTTTCTATGTTTAATGTTTTGTATGTGTAATGTCTTAAAGGTACCACTTCTTGAATAATACTACTTTCTACTTTTTGATAAAGCCGGCAATCTAAACTTATATTCTGGTCTGTGGTGTTTTCCCTGTTTCTTGGTCAATTATTATTTTAACCAATTACTGCTCCTCCTACGAACCTAGTACTGGTCCACCCCCATCCCTAACTATTCCTATTTCATACTTGTAGTGTGTGCTACATAAACTGTGGCGAGCCAGCCAGGAGTGGTTTTGCGTTAAAATAGCGAGAATTATTGATTAAAATAAACATAATTTTGCACCCAGACCATAACTAGACCAAGTCCGGCCAAAATGGAGATAGTGGATAGAGAGAACATTAAAGTGCCAAACTCAGTCATTATTAGCGGATTAACAGGAACAGAGCTAGATAATGAAGTCACTGACTTCTTGGAAGAATATGGGCATATAGCTAGATTTATTAAAATAGATGATCCTGACTCCCCCTACCACAAACATGCCATTGTAGAGTATGATAGTGGAGCTGCAGTCGACGCCCTAGAACCAATACTCCCCCATAGCTATAAGAGCCCAAGTGAAGTCACCTTCTACATCAAAGCCCTGTCAAGTGAATACGTCCCCACTGTGACTGAGAGCGCCACCCAGAGTATCCTAAGTGGATTGCAGAAACTATCAAGATTAAGTGGAAAGTCCTATGAAGATATCCTGCGAGAACAGCTATTGACATACAGTGGAAGTGGAGTAGCTGTGAGCCCAGAGCCTGTGAATGAACCTGACACCGAGTCATCCAACATGGAGGCTCAGAGCAAAGAACCACAACCAGCAGTGCCCCAGCCGCAAGTAGCTGAACGTGTTTCTCCTGATAAGACAGAAGAGCAAGCTGAATCCCCCCAGAGCCTGACAAAGTCGATCGTATTCAGCAATGTTAAAGAGAGTGAAGTTCCCCCAGCTGCCATGAGCTACGCTAATCCACCAGAGGTGCAACGAATGGTCGTCGAGCATGTGGTGAGAAGCGAAGCTCCAGTGTCATTGATGAACGCATCATTCAGACTGAGACAATTCTCAGGCAAATCTCCTTGCCCGAATCATGAAACAGACTTTGACACATGGCGTAACAGCGTCGAACTCATTCTCAAGGATCCAGCTCTGTCTGACTTACAGCGCTCCAGGAAGATATTAGACAGCCTAGTGCCACCGGCAGCTAATGTGGTGAAACCCTTAGGCCCAAATGCCTTGCCAGCTGCCTACCTCACCCTCTTAGAGTCAGCCTATGGGACAGTCGAGGATGGAGACGAGCTTTTTGCAGCATTCCTCAGCACTTTCCAGGACTCTGGAGAGAAACCCTCCCAGTATCTACACAGACTTCAGACACTCCTTGCCAAAGCACAGAAAAGAGGAGGCGTGTCTGCTGGTGAAGTTGATAAGCACCTACTACGTCAGTTCTGTCGTGGGTGCTGGGACAATGTGCTGATTACTGACCTCCAGCTCGAACGCAAGAGAGACAAACCCCCTCCATTCTCAGAGTTGCTGCTGCAGCTTCGTGTAGAAGAGGATAAACAAAGTGCAAAAGAGTCTCGCAAACAGAAGCATCTTGGTGTAGTGAAGCAGAAAGCCAACACACATCTGTTAGATGCAAGCTCTGCTGAAAGTCCCCCAACAACAGAGAATGATGTTGCTGAAATGAGAAAGCTAGTCACCGAGCTGCAGAGTCAACTCACCTGCCTTAAGACACAGAAAGCTGTGTCCAGTGAGCCTTCCCCTGACACTGTTGTCTCAGAACTAAAGAAACAAGTAGCTAAGCTCCAGAGTCAGCTCACTGGCAGAAAAGCCCAAGTACCACGAAAGACCCAGGCCAATGCATCAAAGCCAGGTGCAAAGCGCCAACCCAAGAACAAGCAGCCAAGTAGTCCCTCAGCTGTTAACCAAAAGCCTAACAGACCAAGGCCATGGTATTGCTTTCAGTGTGGTGAAGATGGACATATTGCCACCGTGTGTCCAAATGAACCAGACCCGCCATTAGTAGCCGCCAAGAAAGAACAGCTGAAAGAAAAACAGTCTCTCTGGGACAGTAAGAACGATCCTACCTCGTCCCAGCATTTAAACTGAATTCAGCCCTCATTGTGGGACAAATGAGAGCTGACTGTCATGACAGTCCCACCTCTAACATTGGATACAGGGGTGGGAGACGTGACGCCTTGTTTTTTCGTAACATTGGTTAAAAACCTACAAAACTGTTATTTTCCTTTACAAAACAAATGTCAATGAAAGAAGATGTGGTACACTATGTTTCATATTAGTCTTAGATGAGAAGAAACATTTTTGTTAAGATTTATGTAAAGGGTTATATGTCAAATTTCCTGCGGTGTGACTGTAACATTAATGAAACAATATATAATAATATATATAAATTAACCAACAACATTTTGAATAATGTATGAAGCATTTGGCATGATTGCATAAATCTTAACTTTAGATTAAGATATCTGAATGTGGAAAAAACTCAAGACAGTAATATTAACTACAAGTTCAATTTCGTAACACAAATTGCGTCCTGTGGGGTGACATGTATGTCAATGTTTGTGAATGGGCAGCTGCAAGGCCAACTACAAGGGTCTTAAAGACTGGCTCCTAACCAGTCAGTACCTCAGTTATTGGAGAGTGCTGTGGAAGTTTAAGGTGACTCTTAACCTCTTAATATGTCTTCATATTGCACTCTTTCTGTCACGCAATGCTTAGGTTCATTTTATGGTGTCCTGTGGTGTGACTGCTCTTATAGGAGGAAAAAAAAGTTTTTTTATTAATGAAAACACATATTAAGATTAAACACAATATCATTATCAAGTTAGCACGAGCTCAGATGTCAGTCATGTATACAAAAGGATTAAAATGTCCATAATGCAGTGAATTCCCTGTGGTGTGACTCCATTTTCCTGCGGTGTGACATGCCTATGCTATGTGTTGATGCAGGACACATTTTCCCAAAAATGGCAAAAATAAGGTGAAATTCCACAGACCACTAAGTGCTTTATTTTTTTCTATTTTTTTCCAATTTTTATCCATCATTTTTTTCAGGAATTTGAAAAACTTTTTTTTTTTTTGCGTTACGCCCTTAAACGTCAACCACCCACAGACACACAAGATCCAGTGATACAAGAATTCCAAAAGGATTGATCGGAGCCAAGTACACTGCTCATGTACTCATTGATGGACAGTCTTGTAACTGCCTACTTGACACAGGATCTCAAGTGACTACAGTGTCGCAATCATTTTATGAGAGCAACCTCCCTCACTTGAAGATCCATCCTCTGAATGATCTGTTGGAAGTTGAGGCTGCGAACGGTCAAACTGTACCCTATTCAGGCTTCATTGAAATTAACATTACCTTCCCAAAGTCCTGCTTTGGATCTGAAATCGCAGTGTCCACACTTGCATTAGTTGTCCCGAACACAAGATCAAATACACAGTCCCAACTCCTGATAGGTACCAACACCTTGGACTTAGTGTATGAGAACTGCTGCAGTGTGAACACCAATCTTCAAGCCCTTCCATATGGGTACAGAGTTGTCCTGAAAGTAATGCAGCAGCGAAACAAGCAAAGAGCTGACAGTAATTTGGGACTAGTACAGCTACCAGGAAAGGAACCAAGAGTCATCCCGGCTGGACAAAGTTGCGTCATTGAAGGACAAGCCCACGTCCATAGCCAATCTCTTGACCGCTGGGTCGTGATCGAACCACCTCAATCATCCTTACCTGGAGGCCTGCTAGCCATAAGCTGTCTACTCACCTTACCTGACGAAACACCTAGAAAACTGCCAGTTGTGCTGCGCAATGAGAGTAAGCATGACATCATCATTCCAGCAAAGAGTGTCATAGCTGAAATTCATGCCCTGCAGGAAGTAGTCTCAAGCAAGCAAAGCCCTGCTAAGCCAGCACACTCCAGTCTCCCAAAGCCTCTGAACAGTGTAAAGCTGAACTTGAACTTCGATGGCTCTCCACTGCCAACTGAATGGAGAGAGAGAATAAAGAAGAAGCTGTGTGCTATGCCCGAAGTGTTCGCTCTACATGATTCAGACTTTGGACGAACAGATAAAGTGAAACATCAGATCAAATTGAATGATGAAACTCCCTTCAAGCACCGACCTCGACCGATACGTCCACAAGATCTGGACGCTGTCCGGAGACACCTTCAAGAGCTCAGTGAAGCAGGAGTAATCCGTGCATCAGAGTCGCCTTTCTCCTCGCCCATCGTGGTCGTCAGGAAGAAGAACGGAGATGTGAGGCTCTGCATTGATTACCGTAAGCTTAACCTCCAAACCATCAAGGACGCTTACGCGCTGCCTAACCTGGAGGAAGCCTTTTCTGCTCTCACAGGCTCTAAATGGTTCTCCGTACTGGACCTGAAGTCTGGTTATTATCAGATCGAGGTAGAAGAAACCGACAAACCCAAAACAGCCTTCGTTTGTCCGTTGGGGTTCTGGGAGTTTAATAGGATGCCCCAGGGCGTTACTAACGCTCCCAGCACTTTCCAAAGGCTGATGGAGCGGTGCATGGGAGACATCAACCTCAAAGAAGTCCTCGTGTTCTTGGATGACCTGATAGTGTTCTCTGACACTATTGAAGAGCATGAGAAGCGCCTTCTTCATGTCCTGAACCGGTTGAAGGAGTACGGTTTGAAACTCTCCTTGGAGAAATGTAAATTCTTCCAAACTTCAGTTCGGTACTTAGGACATATAGTGTCCGAGAATGGTGTCGAAACCGACCCTGAGAAGATCGAGGCCTTAAAGACCTGGCCTACTCCAATGAACCTGAAAGAGCTACGCTCATTTTTAGGATTTGCTGGATATTACCGGCGGTTTATCCAGAACTACTCCAAGATCATAAAGCCACTAAACGACCTCACTGCCGGGTACCCACCACTCAGAAAGACTGACAAGCAGAAAGAGACCAGTGGTGAGTACTTCAAGCCAAGAGAGCCGTTTGGAGAGAGATGGACGAATACCTGCCAGACCGCATTCGAGACAATCATTGACAAACTCACTACTGCCCCTGTGTTAGGATTCGCCAACCCCAAGCTGCCGTATGTGTTGCATACAGATGCAAGTACAACTGGGCTCGGGGCAGTGCTCTACCAGGAGCAGGAGGGAGTCATGCGAGTCATCGCATATGCCAGCCGTGGACTGTCGAAGAGTGAGTCCCGTTACCCAGCTCATAAACTGGAATTCCTCGCGTTGAAGTGGGCTGTGTCAGAGAAGTTTGCAGATTACCTGTACGGCGTCTCTTTTACAGTCGTTACAGACAGCAACCCCCTAACTTACCTGCTCACCACAGCTAAGTTGGACGCAACGAGTTATCGCTGGCTGTCTGCCCTTTCCAACTTCAATTTCCAGCTTCAGTACCGAGCAGGGAAACGGAACCTCGATGGCGATGGCCTCTCACGACGTCGACATGCTGGACCTGTCAATGATCTAGTCTCTCAGAAAGAAGAAGAGCGAATTAGTCAATTCATTCACCAACATTTACCTGAGTCTGATGACTTCACTAGTGTCTCTGCCAAGACTGTTACTGCAATTTGTGAGAAGCATCTAGTCTGCACTCCTGTGAGAACCAACGAGAGAAGTTCCATCATCCCTCTTGTCACATCTCTTGCCATGACGGCTACAGCTATTCCTGAAAGCCTGGAGAGCTGCAATGGTTTTCCTGTCATTCCCAGCGTATCAGAGGAGGATTTGCGGGAGCAACAGAGAGCAGATCCTGCCATCTATGAAATCCTCCATCTGATGGACACTGGGGAGACGCCCTCTCCAGCTGTCAAGGAAGAGCTGCCCGACCTTCCTATCTACCTGCGAGAAATGAACAAGTTGGAGTTGAGAGATGACATCCTCTACAGGAGAAGGCAGATTGGCGATGAAACCCACTACCAAATAGTCTTGCCCGAAAAGTACAGAGACATGGTCCTGACAAGCCTTCACGATGACATGGGTCATTTAGGTTTTGACCGAACCATTGACCTCACCAGATCCAGATTCTTCTGGCCAAGAATGATTAAAGATGTTGAGAAGAGAACCAAGAATTGTGACCGCTGTATACGTCGTAAAGCCCCGCCAGAGAAAGCGGCACCTTTGGTCAACATCCTTGTTACCCGACCTCTGGAACTAGTCTGTATGGACTTCCTTTCCATTGAGCCAGATCGGAGTAACACCAAAGATGTACTTGTCATAACAGATTACTTTACGAAGTATGCAGTGGCGATCCCGACTCCGAATCAGAAAGCTCGTACAGTTGCTAAGTGCCTTTGGGAAAGCTTCATAGTCCACTATGGGTTTCCTGAAAAGTTGCACAGCGACCAGGGCCCAGACTTCGAGTCAAAGACAATTCAAGAACTCTGTGATCTTGCTGGTATACACAAAGTAAGAACAACACCCTATCATCCCAGGGGTAACCCTGTCGAAAGATTTAATCGTACACTCTTAAGCATGCTTGGTACGCTCAAGGCTGAAGACAAGACCCACTGGCGAGACTTTGTAAAGCCTCTAGTGCACGCTTATAATTGCACTAAACATGACACGACCGGGTTCACGCCTTACGAACTTATGTTTGGGCGGCAGCCCCGGTTGCCCATTGACCTTGCCTTCAATGTTCCATTGAACCAGAGGGAACAGAAGTCTCACTCCCAGTATGTACGAAACCTGAAAAACCACCTTCAGGAGAGTTACCAACTTGCCAGGACAAATGCTGCCAAAGCAGCTGAAAGGAACAAAGTCAGGTTCGACAAACGTGTTACTGAATCTACCTTGGATGTAGGTGACAGAGTGCTTGTCAGAAACGTACGCCTAAGAGGAAAGCACAAGCTAGCGGACAAGTGGGAAGAAACTGTGCATGTCGTTGTGAGCCGGAAGGGTGATCTCCCAGTCTACTCCGTCAAGCCCGAGAACAAAGACGGTCCTCTCAGAACGCTGCACAGGGACCTCCTGCTACCCTGTGGGTTCCTGCCCGTTTCTAACGAAGAGCCCCCTCCTGTGCCTAAACCTCGAAGGCCAAGCACCCGTCAACACCCAAACCCTGACACTGCCGAACCAGAGCCAGAGCCCTACTCTGACGAAGAGGATGACTTTATCTATTCCTTTCAAGATCCAGCTGTTAGAACCACAAGGTCCACTCACGAATATGTTGTGCCTGTGCCTCCTAGAGAAACGACCCGTCCTGTTTCACTTACCTGTCCAGATCCTGCAGTTTCCTGCAACACTCCAGAAGAACCGGGTCCATCCTCATCTGAAAGCTTACCTTCAGTGGAAGCACAACACGCAACTGAAGTGGAACCTGTGATCGTACACGACCAACCTGAAAGAGAGAATTTAGCTGAACAGACAGCTGACCAACCTGAAAGAGAAATCTTACCTGAACCGACAGCACACCAAGCTGTTGAAGAGACAGAACCTGAAACAGTCATAGCTGATGCTGGAGACTTACCTGAAAATCAGAATGAAAAAGAGATTGATGAAGTACAAAATGATCAAGAAGATGATGAGAACCAGAGTGAGCCACGAAGATCTACAAGACAACGTGAACCCCCCAGAAAACTAACATATCCTGAGCTAGGGAATCCCTTAGTAGCTATTGTTCAAAACTTATTCCAGTCTTTGAGTTCAGCTATTTCCAATTCCCTGTTAGAACCTACGTTAATCCCACTACCTGAGCCAAAAGTAGTGTAAACCTTTTAATTCATGCAAAGGGACTTGCATAGATTTAAGAGGGGAGGGTGTAACCCAGGTTAAAATAGACATTGGTAAATAAATAGTTAATAAATAGAATAAATAGCAAGAAGAATTTCATCATTTTAATAATTTACTTTTGTGATATTAAAACCGTCTAAAATAGATAAATAGTATTTAAAACATTTATTTCATGGTTTTGGTAATTCATTTTATCATTGGTTGAAGTTGAAAGGTCATATCTATCAGCCAATCACGTTGCTGATAGTTGTTCTGTTCCGGAAGATTCTCGTCAGAATCGAGGAAGGCAGAACAGGTGAAGCCACGTTCGTGTGGAGCTCCAGTGATATGAAAGAAAAGAGATAAGTTTCCAAGTGTATTTGACGATTTATTTTCTGTTTGAAAGTGTTTTGTTTTACCTTCTGTCTATGTCGATAGACTGTGGTTTTGTTTTGAGTTATAATCTTTGAGTTACTGAGGGAAATCGTCGAGAGAAAAGTTTGCTTTTGAAGATCACGCATCCAGCGCGTGATCAACGACATTAGATGGCGAGCCACCCGAGACCGGAGGAACCGTGAACTGTGGACACCGGATTGAAAGGCTGACTGCTTCAGCGTTTCCACTTTCCTTTCCCTGCGGAGAAACCATCAACAACCGCGGTAAGACTGTTGCAGTTTAAGCCGCTGTTGTTCTCCCCTCTGGATCACGTGCGCAGTGCGTGGACTGCTCCGCGCTGCTGTGTGTGAAAGGGAACGTCTCCCTTTGACTTGCTAAAGAACTGTTTAGCGCTTAAGGACTGAATTAATGGACATTGATACAGTTAAACGTTTATGTCTGATGTTTATGTACATATTTTGAATGTGTTTAACTGTAAGGTTGATTGATATTGCATTTTCTGGTGTTAACTTTCTGCTGTGGGCTTAGTGAGATGCCCTATGTTTTTTTGGTTGTAATAACCCACTGGTTAAAGGTAACACTAGATGCTTTTGATTTAGTTATTGCTAAAATAGGCCTCAGTGATAACAATTAAGATGGATAACTAAAATAACTAGTTATACAAAATAACTAAAAGTAAGAGATAACAACTAAACTAGAATACTAAAAAGAGCTCAACTAAGATACTAAACTACTGAAACTAAATAAGTTGAGGTGAACTAAAATAGATTAAGAACTCAGAATGGTTTTCTAACTTTAAAGGGTAACTGAGTAAGACTCAGATTCATCCTTGATTCACTTTGCATTCATATGCAAATGTTTTTCTATGTTTAATGTTTTGTATGTGTAATGTCTTAAAGGTACCATTTCTAAATAATACTTCTCTACTTTTGATAAAGCCGGCAATCTAAACTTATATTCTGGTCTGTGGTGTTTTCTCTGTTTCTTGGTCAATTATTATTTTAACCAATTACTGCTCCTCCTACGAACCTAGTACTGGTCCACCCCCATCCCTAACTATTCCTATTTCATACTTGTAGTGTGTGCTACACATCCATTAGTGGTGAAAATACCACCCAACACCCCAACCCATACACGCATGTGTGCCCCCTGCCATCGCCCCTTCATCGATCAACACACATCTTTCCACCCAGCAAAGCATCCCCCCATCCAGGCATGTGTGTGCCAACCCACCCATCATCCGTGCATCTATGTACTACCCAACACTTTCCGCCCACCCAGGTACGGGTGCCAACCAACACCTTCCAGGCTTCCACACAACCTTGCATGTGTGCCACCCACTCCACAATGATATTGAGGACGTTTTTAGGACAACCTTCGGACACCCTGTGTGGTTTGGTAAGATTAAGCCATAATTTAGTCTCTGAATCACTGAGTATAGTTATGGGTGGCCTGCTATGCTAATGTTCCAATAACCCATTGATGCCTAAAGCACCTGCAAAAAACGCTTGCTGAATGCCTAAGCCCTTATTGGGAAAGCTGCCCTCAGCCTATAAAAACCTAAATATCTTTGCCTCCGATGCACATAAAAACATGAAACATGATTGCATTTAAACCCTAAGAACCTCATCTTGCAATATAATGTGTTCATTCAGCTGTAACATCCACATTTTTTATTTAAAAACCTAAAATCTCAAGAGCCTGAATGCCGCGTATATGTGTCTCCAGGCACCAAAGGTCAAACAACATACAAATCTTATGTTTGGTGTTTTATGTTTACTGTTATAAATCTTATGTTATGTTATTTCATTTATCTTGTGTTTGGTGTTTTATGTTTACTTAATCATACATCTTGTTTTTTTGTTTCTTTGGTGTATTCTTTTAACTAGATATTAGAGAACTGCATTGGGCGGATTTTCTCATTCCCCTCCCGCCCGCTCCCACTGAATTTAAGACCATTACCGCCCGCCCCCGCGGGGTGTGCGCGCCGTGCCCGCCCGATCCCGCAATGTGTGTCCACTCCCAGTCCCGCATGCAGGTCTCTTGATGGGTCGAAGCGCTTCGCGCTTGTTTTGTTTACATTCTTTTTTATAAACCAAATGATTGCAGCTTATTCTATTCTTCTCCAAATGTAGCCTAATTAAATGACTGCTTTAATGACGTGCTAACCCATCGTTCCAATGCATAATAACTTAACACGCAATCAAATGCAATTTGGTTTTATTAACACAAACCAACAAACCAAACCAAAAACAAAACTTGCAGTCACATGGCAGAAGACAAAAAAATCGTCAGATGTCGCAGGTAGTCTGCTTAAAAAAAAAAGACCAAAAAAAAGATGACAAATAAAAAACAAAACAAAAAAGTATATAGGCCTAGGCCTATGTGTAAAACATTCAGGCTGGCATCATAGCGACTCTATGCAGCATAACAAGGCCCAGTGACTGCAACAGCAAAAAAAAAAAACATAGTGCCCAATCTAACAATTAACTAAACCACAATCACTTTCCAATGTTGCTATGAAGGAAGAGAAGGTTGCTAACGGTTTGGGGTGCCAATCTTGTGCGTCTCTCCTCCAAGATTCGACCACAGACACTAGACAGTCCCTCCAGGATTTTGCGCTGGGATTTTGTGATTTTTGCGGTCAAAATGTCTGATTTTGTGGCGGCATTTTCTCATTTTTTGCAAAGATTTTGCGGCATTTTCTCATTTTTTGCAAAGATTTTGCACCCCTTTCTGGGTTTTTTTGGTAACTGAAAACCACAATCAGTCTAAGCAGGCTTAAGACAAAAGAGAGAGAGATTCAGAAACACACTTCCTATATAATAGAATAATAAAATATTGTCAAAAACTGCCAGAGCGTCTTATAAGCCAGTGCGTCCAATGTGTAAAAAAAAAATCATGGCCGCGACACTCATAAATCTCTGTCGATATTTTAGAACGACTTCGGGGGAAAACGGGACTGCGCGTTATGAAAAAATACTTGTGGGTATAGCCTACCAGTAGGCTAATGAAGAGCGTCGCGGGGTACAGTAGCCAGGCTGTATGCAAGCGTTACAATGACACCTGTTGGAAGACGCGTCTCTCTCTCTCTCTCTCTCTCTCTCTCTCTCTCTCTCTCTCTCTCTCTCTCTCTCTCTCTCTCTCTCTCTCTCGTGCTCGTATTGCAAGCTGTTGCATATTATTTGCTTGATGCAAAGTTGTGATGGCATACACGCTCTCGTTGACATGGTTGTGTGCATGGTTGCATGGATTCGCAAGACTTTATTGCAATAACACAGTGAAAGCGTAGAAGGGCCGTTCACTTCCTATCTCGGTGTCCTTGACTGAAACAAGTTGCAAAACTCCACACTTCCGAATCCTTTGCGATCGGACGGCACTACAGTGTTTGTTATCAGAAGGCTTGTGCCTACGCATAGACATAGACCCTTAAATTACAAACATTAGCGAACATTGAAAAAAGATCAGACAACGACCGTCGGGTAGCATGCTCATCAAAGCGACAGGGGAGAGTGGAGAAGTTGCGCAAAAATAACGTGAGAAGTTTGCTACTGTGCGACAGCACTGCCACTATTTCATGACTGCATACACGTCGTCGTCATGGATAAATGGGCAACAATACTTTTTCCAGCCAGGATTGCACTGAAAAGTTGGCTACTTCTGTTAAAAAAAGGTCACCGACGCCTGCGTGTAGCCTATGTGTGAGGGAGGGGAGGAGAGACGCGGAGCAGCTGAGATGAGGGTCGCGACTTCCGAAATAGCAGGCAATTCTTTTTCAATGTTTCAGTGACATAGGCCTAACAAAATTGCTTCCTATTGGTTTTCGTCTCCGGTGGTATTGTAGTCACATTTTTATTTTTTTTGACGAAAATATAAATCAATAAACTCCACAGAATGTTGAAATTTTGCGGGAAAAATGCGGCTTTACAGGAATTACGTGGCATCGTGAAATTATGCGGAATATCATTGAATTTGCATGAATCCACGCGATCGCTGAATCGCGAAAAACTGGAGGGACTGACTAAAGGCCCGCTCTGAAGGGGCACTGGATGCGGGAATGCTGAAGATGAATCGCGCCAGCTTTGACAGTGCGGTATAGCGCTCTTTATTGAAGTCCCACCATTGAAGCACGTTGTCTGGGTCTGGGTTATCAGAAAGCCGAGAGCTGAGATATTCAGTAATTTCGTCATCGGCAGTTCTCGGCGCTGAAGTTACGTCCGTGTCTTCTTCCCAGTCTGCGAAGTGGCTTGTGGATTTCTTTTTCGGTGGCGGCTCATCCACAGCTGTGTCCGTGTTCGTGACCAGGTCAAACTTCAGTCTCTGGATCATTTCCTTTGCACCTGTTGAGATAATTGGATATATATAAATAAAGCCTATGCATTTAATCTCAACCCAAGTTCTTTCACCGAGTTAAATTGCATAGTAGCCTAAAATACATGGGATTTCATCTGATTTATTTTATTTATCTATTTATGTATTTATTTATTTATTCATTTATTTACATTTTTTTAGGCCTATTGTATTTTACTTGCTCTAGTTTGTAATGAAGTTACGTGTGAGTAACCGGCCTACCTGTAACCACGTCGTTTCTTGCGTCTGGGCAGAGCATCCGTAACATCCGCATTTTAGGTGTTAGCAGCGTGCCAATCCTGTACAGCATGTGCAGAGGGAATGCGGCTGTGCAGCTTTCACTGGTGCCCATCAGTTCCTCTAGACGCGAAGCACACACCGTGGCGACTTCAGACAGCAAGGGTTCGAGAGAAGCTGCTTGGCAGTGTTCAATGAGTCTCACAGACCACGGCAGTGGAAGTGATGCGCTGGGAGTGGTGCTTGACTCCAAGTCATTAGTTGCATCCTTGAACATTTTCAGGAAGGCCACTACTGTACTCAGAGTGTTGATGTTGATCTGCGCAATTCTTTCGTATTGGTTATGGGAGAGTAATATTGTTGTGATATCGTCATGTTGTTGCAGTATGGAATCTAGCATGTCGTAATTTGAATTCCACCGAGTCTCCACTGATTGTTTCAGGGATTTTTTCAAGCTGTTTTGAAGTCCAGAATGTTTGAAGTATTTGACAAGTTTTTTGGCATTCATGAGGAGTTTGGAGAGCTCGGGTGTTTCCGCGAGCACGGCTGGTGAGAACGCACTTGAAAGGGTGACATTTAGAATGTGTGCGTTGCAGTTCAATCTGGTGTATCCGCGCAAGGCGGCGACTATATTAGACCCACGGTCAGTAACAAACACGACGCGGTCAGAGAGAAGTGAAGTGTCAATTCCAAATTCTCCGAGCTTTTGAAAAAGCAGACTCCGGATGTTCTCTCCCGTTTTTGACACACAGTCCTCGAAAGGGGCCGCGAATAAAACCCTTGAAGTCAGTTCGGATTTATCATTGGTATAATGGATGGTGCCAGAGAGGAACGAACACTTATGGTAATCCTCCGTCCAGATATCCGTTGTTATGGCACATCCGTAGGCCTCCACGATGGGTTTTACCTCGGCTATCACTAACGCCCGTAGTGCCTGCGCTCGCCCCTCAACATGTCTGGCCACAGTGGTAGGGTGAGGCAAGACATCTTTGACATCAAACTTTCCATATTTGGCAGCGAGATTTATGAAATGCTGCAGTAGGTCAGTAAAGCCTTTACCTGCGACTAGATCATACGGCCGTATGTCCACACAGCACACATCCACACACTTCTCTGCAGCTTCTTGTTTAAGATGAGACAGCAATTCCGTGAAATCTTTACTTTGACTATGTCCAGTCATGGCGAGGCAGGTGTGTCGCCTCAAGCCAGAGGTCCCAGATTTATGTCCATTGTAGACCAGTAACTTTTCGCACTTGTCACATTTCACGAAGCCTACTTCTTTGCCGTCTGTGTCGCAAACAATGGAAAAACGGTTCCAAATGTCAGATTTCCCCCGTTTGGTTCTAACTCGGTACAGGCCTTGTTCAAGGCGCGTCTCAACTTCCTGGCGTGTTGGCTGATGACTCATTTTGCTAAGCTAGCCATTCCAGCTCTGTACGACATTTAAATATCTGTCAGTCGTGCGCTGTCAAATGAAATGCATTTAAACATCTGTCAGTCGTGCGCGCTGTCAAATGAAAGTCATTTAAACATCTGTCAGTTGTGCGCGCTGTCAGATGGCAGGCCAATCCATGGGAGAAGAGGGGGAGCCGTATAGCCAATCAGAGACGAGAAGCGCGGTTGGGTGCGACATCGCCCTATATTTCGCAACATCGCGGCCCGCACAAACTCCGCTGTATTTGAATTCTCCGCCCACTCCCGCCCTCAGCTTTGCCCAGTCCACCCGTTCCCGCGAGATTTGCGTTGGGTCCCGCGGGACCCAGCGGGATCCAATCCCAATGCAGGTCTCTACTACATATGCTTTCTTGGCCATGCAATATTGTGGGCCTATATTTGCACATTGGACACCTTTTAATTGCATTATCAAATTCTTGCATTATTATTCATTTTAAGCCTTTTTGTTTTTAGCTTAATACCAATTCTATTCCAGGGACTACAGATGAAAATTAGCCGTGTGGCTATAATCTGGCTCAATTGTATATTGTGCACTGTCCCTGCTAAATAAACAATAAATGAAATGAAATGAAGTCATCAGGCTAAAATGGGATAAACAACTGAAAATCTGCCACATGCAATCAGAGCTATTGTGGCATTTTGACACTGTGACAGACACACAATGAAAAAATCATGTGCCACATTCATGTCCTCCATGAGACTGTTGTCTGCTGCTTCCCTTTTCCTGTGTCTGATGTCTACACTTATTACATTCATTTAAGCTCATTTGTAATAACATACACTGTAACTCATTACCAACACAACTCATCACCACAAAACACCAAAGGTAATATCAACTGAAAATGGTTTTAAAATTGGCCATTTAGCATGTTGTCATTTTAATGGGCGGTAGTCCTACATCAATAATCATTAGCTTGAAGGCCTTAAGCTGAAAGGGGGTGCTTCAAGTTTAAACATTGACAGAAAAGGGAAAGAAAAGGCATGTGACAGGACTGTGACACCACAAGTGAGGTATTCAGTGACATTGCTGTGGCATGCTAGCCATGCCAGAGCCCTATATCACGCCTTTCGTAAAGTCTTCACGAAAATAATATATTAATTTTCGTGGTGCATTCACGTTATTGCCCGCCTTTCGTAAAGTCTTCACGAAAATAATAGATTAATTTTCACGCTGCCTATTCACTTGAATTGCCCCACTGCTGCTATGGTTATTGCAGCGGCTGGGAGGGGATGCTGACAACACTGCTGATACACTCGGGACTCACTAATTCGACGCCCTTTCGGTACTTACGCCTTATGTCCCCTAAACCTAAACCTAACCCTAACCCTAACCTTAACCCTAACCCTAAACCTAACCCTAACCCTAACCTTAACCCTAACCTTAACCCTAACCTTAACCCTAAACCTAACCCTAAATTGCTTGTTTGAAATGTTTGATTACCATGTGACAGTAGGCTACCGAAAGGGCATTAAACTAGTGGGTCGCTAGGCAACAGTCGGGCAATTCAAGTGAATAGGCAGCGTGAAAATTAATCTATTATTTTCGTGAAGACTTTACGAAAGGCGGGCAATAACGTGAATGCACCACGAAAATTAATATATTATTTTCGTGAAGACTTTACGAAATGAGTGAGATACGGTTGCATGCCATTAACTGTCGCTCTTGTCGGCTCTATTTCATTCACCTGTCAGATGCTTCCTGACAGGGGCCCTATCTCACACACACTGTGTCACCTTCAACAGCCCGCCAGAAAACCAGGAGTGTCAAGGTCTATATATCGACAGCAGTTTACATAGCTGAGCAAACAACACTGTTTGTACGCCCCAGATTTTCACACGGAATGGGATTGGTGTTTCACTGAATAGTGCAAAACGAAACAGTGCATTTTGGTGTGCTCACATCAACCTGTCTTGGCTTTCGTTCCTGTAATAGCGGTGCCAAGACAGCTACCGATGACACTGCAATCTCTCAAATACTATTCTCTTCAACATATTCATGTTTATAGGTCAGCGTTTGTCTGGGGAAACATTCTCTGGATTTAATTAAGGTATTGCTCCCAAAACACTTGCAGCGTTCACCATTCACCAGCAGACATTTATTTAGCTCATGAAATATGGGCCTATGTTTAATAAGACGTGGCTAATGAGCCAAATGGTTCAATCACTGGATGCACTCAACACAATTAAAAAGGGGCAAATTGATCTAATTCATGAGAGCGCCTGGTAGTGCCTTTTATAGCGCTTTAATGGATGAGCCCGCTGCATATCCCTTGGCTTCTAATATTGTTTAGTAAGCCATAAACCAAGGCACTTAGTATTCCCAAAATATCGATCTTCTTATACAGAACATGTGACTGAGTCAAGATCCGGGAAGCAGTATTGTAGTTCAGACTTGTCACTTCAAAACACTGTTCGACTGAATAAATATATTGTAGGCTATCTATTGTGAGTTTTTAATGAGCTGTTTTCATTGTTTACGATGTAGGCCTATTTTCCGCATCCTATTTTGTGTTTTTGTACATTATGTGATCACATTTTCCACGCTATTTCTCTCACAAAGAGAGAGATATACAGACAAGTACGCACACACCCATGCACACATTCAGTAACCTACATGCACTCTCACACACACACACACACACACACGCACACACACACACACACACACACACACACACACACACACACAATCCCCAAATGCCTCGTGCAGGCCCATGTGACTGACCAAAATCCAATGATAAACCATTAATCACGCTGAGGGCTGTCCTGCTCCCGTAATATATGGCGTCATAGCTCATGGCCCTAACAGGGCCAAAACACGCTGTTGAAATCAAGACATCTGAGGGGAGACAGAGGAGACTCACGCTGGAGTCTATAAAAGAGACAATGGAGGAAGCATGGACCTCTATTTTACCAGGAAATCCAGGACAATGAACCTTGATCCACAAACACCCTTTCAACGTGTTAATTCAACACTTAGAGTATTGTATGATCTAGAATATGTCAAATCGACTTAACGAATTAACACTGTAAAATGTAGAGGTGATTTGAAGGGTGCGTTCTCAACATTGCCGTTTTGAGATCTCTAGGTTTTCTATGGGATTCAGGGGTGGACTCCTACATTATGCTGCAACATTTGTTGATAGTCTACAGACTTCATAATTCCATGCACACAGTCAAGCAGTCCAGTGCCAGAGGCAGCAAAGCAACCTCAAAACATCGGGGAAACTCTGCCATATTAGACTTTAGGGACAGTGTTCTTTTCTTTGAAGGCCTCATTTTTTCCTGCTAACTCAAATGAATAGAGGAAAAATAAATAAATAAATGAGGCCTTCCCTGATGTTTTGAGGTTGCTTTGCTGCCTCTGGCACTGGACTGCTTGACCGTGTGCATGGAATTATGAAGTCTGTAGACTATCAACAAATTTTGCAGCATAATGTAGGAGTCCACCCCTGAATCCCATAGAAAACCTATGGAGAGATCTCAAAATGGCAGTGTGGAGAAGGCAGCCTTCAAATCACTTCAAGGATGGTCTAAAATTCCAGTAGAGCATTGTAGGAAACTCATTGATGGTTATCAGAAGTGGTTTTTCGCAGTTATTCTGTCTAAAGGTTGTGCTACCAAGTATTAGGCTGAGGGTGTCAATACTTCTGTCCGGCCCATTTTTGGAGTTTTGTGTAAAATGGTCATTCATTTGACTTTTTTTTCATTCTCTTTTGTGTTTTTTCATTGCAAGACAAACAAATGAAGATATTAATGACAAAGCATTTGTGATTTCAATCATTTTCTGGAAGAAATTGAGTATTATCTGACAGAATTGAAGGGGTGCCAATACTTTTGGCCAGCACTGTACAAGGATGTACGCTTGCTTGAGTTTACTTGCGTTCTAGACATCCCAGCCATACTGTATAGGGTATGTAGGCTAAATAATGCAGATAAGCATAATATTCAATAATAAATAGGACAACTCAAGGCTCAGTACCTCAGAGGCATTTTGAAATGACAGATTAAGAGCAGGGAATAATTAATTTATGAATATTCATGAGGAAGCGCTTGTTTACAGTATATCACGGCCCATTGTTGTGGCCCATAAACAATTAAAACAGGTCGCGTTAGAGTGAAAGGTTCTAAGTACTGCACTGTGCGACTTCATTTGAAATGCATGTGTTTACACTGTATGCACTGACCTTAAGTTCACACTGCAAGTGTTATTCATTACAAAACGATGCGTGACACCAGTTAAATATGTCGATTCCTCTTATTTCACCAGAGCCACTTAACTTGAGCAAAGTGGTGTTAGTCATTCGCCGTGACTACTGCATTACTCATCTACACACAGTCTATCAACAGAGTCATAATAACACGCTGGAAATGGGGACAAAACCTCAATAACCTCAACCAAAATATCCACACACATTATCCTCCTCTCTGAGCAGGCACTGAGCAGGTATGGCATTGTGTTGGCTACTTTTTTTAACGTGACGTGAGAATTGGTCCCTTTTAAAGCAGGCTGTGTACAGTTAGGCCTACTTTGTTTCACTTTCCACACACTTTAAAAAGGTACCAAAAAGGCTGTTGTTTCGGTCATAACGTATCTCTTCAGGTTGGGTGCAATTTTATAACCAAGGAAATATATCTAAGGCCGCTTTCACAACAAAAAGGTGAAGTGTCGCGGGACGGAAGCGATTTTTACCGGTGGTGCCGAAAATACATGGAAACATATCTGTCCTTCCACACCAACCGGCGGTGGTCGGGCATCAACGGCGCGGGAGCCGGCTTCGCTCCGCGCTGTATTTGGAAAATAGAACTCGAGCGGATTTTTGGATGGCAGGGACCGGCAGTGTCCCATTCAAATGCATGGCCAAGGAGCACGCCAGCTTTGACTATGGGGGGGATTTTGAACTGGACAGACCGACGCTGTCAGTGTGAAAGGCCGAGTAGAACACACCGGCCGAAACTAAGCAGAAAGACCTCAATCGTCTGGCTGCCATTCCGCCACGCTTTAGTGTGGAGCCAGCCTAAGGTGTTTATTCAGCAGAGATTTTTGCAACCTTCCTTGCGTTGGAATGGATTGAAGGTGTGAAAACCAAATCTAATGTTATTTGCTCTTATTCTTAGTATCCTAGGTACACGACAAGTCAGTGTGTAGCCCTGACTTGCTGATGTTTTTCAAGGTCTTTTTAGACTGCATCAGCAAGACATTTTCTTATGGGTTCCATCTCATCCAGATATTGAAGGGAATGAGGTTGTAGACGCCTTGCATGTTGAGAATGTTGAGTTGAACATTCCACTTAGTAAAGCAAAAGTTAAGCACATCATAGTCTCTAAAACAATTGGCTCATTACGATCATGGCAGGGGCAGTGGGACAGGGAGAGTAAGGGCAGCTTCCTTCGCACTGTACAAAAGCAGGTTCCCACTAGAATACAGTGTAGTTTGAGTCGTAAGGAAGAACAGGTAATAACTAGGCTTAGGATAGGGCACCGTGCTGAATCATAATCTCCACATCATCGGCAAGCATGCCACAGGTCATTGTGTTAACTGCAGGGAAATGGAGACTGTCTGCTGGCCTACAGCATACAGTAGAAAGACCTACTCTGCTAGGGGACGTTACAGAACTGCAAAGACCAGGCTGTCTCTTGAGGGATTACTCTCCTATTCTGTGCCTTCAGCATGGTGATCTGTGTTTAAATTCTTAAAGACTACGGGACTTTTTGAGAGGATCTAGTTTAATTTTTTAGTTAATTGTTTATTCAGTTGTTTGTTTATTTTGTTTATTTATTTTTATTTGATTTTCTCACTCCTTCGTCAACGCTCCTCACCCGCAGTTACATATTTGTACAGTTGGTGGCGGTAATGCAACTTTGCGGATGCTACCCGCCAATAAACTAGCCTTCAAGAAGAAGAAGAACACACAAATTAGTGAGGACACACAAAAGAGTGTTCAATATTTAGCGTCGCAGCAGAAGGTGGAGGAGAGGTGAAGCTGTGTAGAGGGGAGGTGAAGGTGTAATGGCGCCAGGAAAGTTTGAAAGCGGCCACCTCCCACTTGGCTGCTGTGGTGACGAGCCCATAAGCCGCATCACCACAGACAAATAGTCAGTGTTTCTATTTACACCTGGGTGTATTTAGCTTGGCACAGTAGGCTAGTAGATGCACCAGGGTGTTCCTACTCAAAATGCTATTTACACCAAGGTCGAACCCAGACCTCCCACAAGGCAGGCAAGAATCCTACGGCCCACCAACTCTTATTTAATCCTGTTCGAAGATGGAATGGGGTGATTCTGGAAACCTCATTTCAGGGTTGAAAAAAAAAACCTACTCAGTACCTCTTTAATACCACTACAAATAATTATTTTGTATTCACAAATAATGTTCTCACCCTGATCAGTATCTGTATATAATCACAATAGGCTACATTTATTTAATCCCATCCAACAAGTAGCCATACACCATTCTTAAATGCAATGCGAGCACAGCAGCTTAATAATACTTTAGCACTATGACACATTTCCCCTTCTCTCCAGTCTCTCTTCTCCAGTCTCTCCTCTCCTGTCCACTTTAGTCCACTTTAGTCTCTTTGTCCTCTTCTCTCTTCTCCTTCCTAAAATGTCCTCTCCTCTTCTCATCTCCATCGTATCTTATCATTTTTATATTTTATCATTTTTTATATATCTATTTATTCTTTATTATGCTGACTGTAATGTGTTTGCCTTATGTGTCTTTGTGCCACTACCAAAGCAAATTTTCCATTTCATGTAAGTTTAATGGACAATAAAGAAGTCTAAGTCTAAGTCTTATTCTGAGTCTAAGTCTCCTTCTCTTCTCTCCAGTCTCTTCTCTCCTCCTCTCCTCTCTGCTGCAGTGAGGCTGTGCTGGGCTGGGCTGCGCTGGTCTGCATCCCATCAGAGATGGAGTACCATGGCGGTTGTCCAGACAGAAGCTTCTGCCAAACTCCTCTGACCCACTTTATATCGAGGTGCCACTGCGGCACGTTTATACACACACAGACACACAGACACACAGACACACACACACACACACACACGTACATTTTACATTCTCAGCCAAACTGAAGTTTAATGAGCCACCATTACCGCCATTGACAAATCACCACCACTGTGATTTTAAACTGAACCGGGCTATCAACTGAACTGGGATACCAGCTGCAAAAATGCAACTTTTAATGTTTATTGGGTGTAGACAGCATCAACTTTAACATCAACAATGACCATCGACATTGCAGACTGACATGTGGAGAGAGAGAGAGAGAGAGACAGGGAGACAGAGGGAGAGAGGGGTCGACAGAAAAGAGAAGTTACAGGCTTCATGGGGTACCAAAGTCTCCACCCCTTCCTGTCGCCTCAGGGGGCATGGAGATTACCAGGCTTGAAATGAGTGGTTTTACCACAGATTCTATAAGCCCAGATACGCCACTGGTTGGTTTCACGGTGTATTTCCGGTTTCCGAAACGAGGCAGGTTTGTATTAGTTCTATGGCAGATTTAGAGCTGTAGTGGCAGTTCCACCCTTATCCACATGGCGGCGGAGACCAGAATGAATGGAGTCCTATGGAGCAAAACCCCTCTTGGTGCCTTTATCTCAGTATATGATTTTTTCTCGTGTAATTCGGGTGTTGCTTTCGAAAGACTATATATAGAAAATACCCACGGCTGAGTTTTAGATCTTTTGAGCCACGCATATGCTTAAAAAGTGATTTTAAGTGTCTTTGACTACTATTTTTGTGTCTGAACTCTCAACCGGCACTAACTCAAAACATGCACACACACACACACACACACAGACACACACACACACACACACACACACACACACACACACACCCACACCCACACCCACACACACACCGCACTTTCTACCTGCACTAAACACACACACACACACACGCACACGCACACGCACACGCACACGCACACGCACACACACACACACACACACACACACACACACACACACACACACACACACACACACAGCTGCTGTTGTACTTGATAGACCTTTTTAATATTTATTTTTCTTCAAAATGCTACTACTACTATGTCAGAACGCTATAAAGGACTCTTTAGGAAAAGCAAAAAAAAAAAAACCAATTACCTCTTAATGTATGTTCTCTACAAGTCTTCTGTTGTCCAGTCTTGCACTTTAAATGTCTGTATGAGCACTGTCTATGTCCATACTGTCTTAAGTCCATGTATAAGTACTGTCTATGTCCTTACCTAGATTAGTCTATGTCTGTATGGGAAAGCAAGAAATGTAATTTCAAATTCTTTGTATGACCAGTGCATGTAAAGAAATTGACAATAAAACCCACTTGACTTGACTTGACTTGACTTGATCCTTAGCAAAATGCTAGTGAGTAGTGAGAAACAGAAACGCCTCCTGTAACAATATGTGCTTTTTTATTAAACTGTTGAGTGAAACCGTTATTGAAGTCTCCAGACCGACATTCAAACCTGAGGTTTGTTGAGGATACCTGGGTGAAAATTATGATTATTAGCATCTAGCTCCATTGGGTCCCATTCATTCTGGTTTCCGATGCGCGGCTAGTGGAGAACTCATTGGAACGGCAGCCAAAAACCATAGAACTAATACCAACAACTGGTGCAATGGGGCTTAATAGCGAGTGACAAGGCTGTTCTATAAGGGCTGTGGTTTTACAACACCAAACCTTTAAAGGGGCACAAGGTAGGATGACGTCGTTTGCGCGATGCCCGTGGCATGCCTGTCTCAAAATGTAATGCACCGTAATGAAAAAATGCTGTTCAAATAAACTCGCTGTGAGAATGTTTTTCATCGCGGAATGCCAGTAGTTGATTTTTCGTATGATAAGTGTTTCCCACGACACTCCTTCGGACTGCTCTGTCAAAAAGTTGCATTCAGGGTTTTCTGACAGCGGACCGTGGAAGTGGTCGCTAGAGCCATCGTTCACTTACTAATGATTCACATAACCATTGGCCGACTCGGGACAGTGATTAATTCAACTTTTAATCCCAGCTGGAGCCCCTTTAAAATCCACCTATGCACCACAAATCCACCATTACTCGTCCCATTCACTTCCATTCCATTTTTTTGCAACTAAAAGCCCCATGGTCATTGAGGTAGAGGACGTGACTTAGGTGCCCCATTGAAGAGCCAGTCTGAGCACCTGACTCATTAGCTCACAGTGAATAGGCCTACTCTGAACTCAAAGCAGTCACTTATCGCAAGTTGTGTATTACTGTAATGCACATCATTCCACCAGTTGAATGCTGTAATAGCCTAGTCACTGAAAAAACGTAACTACCACAGTACTATGACAGTAGGGCCTTTAGTAATACATTACGACTTGGTCATTGCCATTCTGGAAACGGTCATTCAGGTAATTCAAAACGAGGGTAGTGTCTGACTGGGTTAAATCACATTTGGACATCACTTGAAGGTTATAGCCTAAATTGTACATTAAGCTCTGTTAAAGTGTTACATTTTTATTGTGCAATGTGTACTGTATGTGATGCTGTAAGGTGTAAATGAAAGTAACTATGACACATGAAAAGACAAGAATGCAATATAATAATTATTGTAAAAAATATCAAGTTCAAGTGTCATTGTCATTAAATGCAACAAAGTTGTGTAAGGAGCAACACCACTGCAGTTTCAAGTAATAGTCTATGCACATAATCAAAGTGCTTGAGCCCCTCCCCCTCCCCTCAATTCAAGGTTAAATCAAATATTGTTGATTGTAACGATATCGAACCGAACCGAACCGACGTATCGTACAGAAAAAGCTGTACCGAGTACCGAAAGGTTGTGTAAAAGGCTAGTCTGTTCATGTTTTTACATTATGCTGCTACTACATGCAGAGGCTCGTGCAGAACCCTGCGAGAGAATGCAAGAAAAAAGAGGCTTGGTCTTTTGTGAAACCTTGAGGAGAAAGTACTATTTTTTACACTGATGAAATCTCCGACCCAAAGTAGCAGGTTGAATGTATTTCCTTTTTTCGTTTGTATTGTGAAATGAACAGCGTACTGAGGAAGAAAATGGTTTTCTATTTTGTTCCCATATACTGTACCGAAAATGCACCGAATGTACCCTAAAACCGAAGTGCGTACCAAACCGTGATTTTTGTGTACCGTTACACCCCTAGTTGATGTGAATAAAAGCACACAAAAACCAATATTCAATATCCAATATTTATGTTTTCCATCCCCTTCAGGATGAGAGCAGAGAGCAAAGAAGGATGAGCAGAGGGCAAAAGATGAGAGAGAGAAAGAGAGAGAAAGATATTTATATATATATATATATAGAGAGAGAGAGAGAGAGAGAGAGAGAGAGAGACATTGAGAGGGGATGAAGAGTAAAGAGAAAGGGAGAGGAAAAGGGAAATAAAGAGGGAGCTACAGACAGAGTGAGAGAGGAGAGAGCATCTTTGCGACAGAGTCCGTATTGTATGGGCCTGAGGGAGTGGCCTCTCCGCATTGCTCCTGTTCGTGTTCTCAGATGTCAGCTTGGCTGTCACAGATACCCAAGGATGGCAGACCGCACTGGCCCACTGGGCCCAGGCCCAGGGGCCCAAGAACCAAGGGGGCCCTTAAGCCCGTCTCTACAGTATATTTCCATCTTCACATTGAAAGTGAAAGGTGAAGTGAAACCGCATACCGCAGTCATGGAGGAGGATGGGGGAGAGCACTGGTTAATCGATGATAATAATAATAATACTTTCGCTTTAAATAGTGCCTTTCAAAACACCCAAGGTCGCTTCACAGTGTATCGTGTAGGAAAGTGTGAGTATGTGTGCGCGTCAGCCCCCGGTCAGTCCCCCCACCAACGTTAAATATGTGTTAAATATTGCACTTTTAACAACAGTGTTTTCACTTGATTTTCAGGGTACCAACTCCCCAAACATTGAACCCAACAATGACAGGCCTTTAACCCTGAATCTTTTTGGAAACTAGTAGCATCCATGGAGGGGGGCCTTCCTTGATGGCTTGCCCAGGGGCCATGCAGTCATAATCCGTCCCCGCGGCAGATACCCTCCCTGCTCTCCTCTGTCGGAACTGAAGCAAGCCTGCCTGCCATATATAGCTCTGCAGTGCTGGCACTTTTCTTGGCCTGAGAAGATTTGAGTGATTTGACTGACTCTGGGCTGGGTTGGCACCACCTCTGGCATAGCAGTAAGGGGGCCATGAGTAAGGGGGGAAGGGGTGGGCGTGGAAGAAAAGAAGATTTACAGTGTACGGCTAAGCAAATTAATTTCCCTCCAGGATTTCCACTGTTGGGAAATTCAGATAATTGAGCACCACACACACACACACACCACGTGCACATGTATGCACAAAAGTGACCTGTCTGATGGTCCACTCTCGACTGTAAATCCACGGCAGCTACAGTTGATGTAATTCAGCACCACGATTTTTCACGGGTGGTTAAGCAAAGATAAAGAACGCTTAACCAGCCTTAACGAAAACATGTGTTGTGAAGAGGCACAATGTGCCACCCAAGCTTGACCTAAAAAAAAAACTAGCCACATAGTTGACAAACTGTATCATATTGCATGCCCTTTTTGGTGAACATGTTTTCGCAAAAATATTTAGGCAGCATTGCACACTGTTCTCATCCCCTGTCTGGGTACTGCACATTGACCTCAGTCCAAGCCCCACCTTCTTTGTTGTTTGGAGCCATGAAATAACAGAGACAGACATGCAGACAGACAGACAAACAGACATGCAGCAATACATATGCAGTCAAACAGGCAAATGTGTAGGTAGACATGTAGGCAAACATAAAGGCAGCCATACGCAGACAGACAGAAAAACAGACATAGACAGACAAACATGCAGACAGCCAGACATATAAAGTAATGACTTACTCAGAGCACTTTGTCTCCACGCCTGTTCCTCTTCTGTAGACGTCGTTGAGGGAGACTGGCAACAGATCCTTTTTTTCTGCTGTGACACTGGTGTGTTTTTCCACAGGGATATAAGTGTGTATGTGTGCACGTGCGTGTGTGCATGCGTGAGTGTGTGCGCGTGGAGGCTTGTTGTAGAGGCTTCAGTTCACCAGCAGACTGTTCCACACAAGGGCCTGGGGAAAGAATCAGCAGGCATTGCGACATTGTGGCTATTGTGGGTGGGTGTTGGTGTGTGTGCCTGTGTTTGGGTGTGGGTGTGCACGACTCTGTGTTTTTGTGTGTGCCTGTCTTCAATTCCGTTATGTTCGAACCAGGCTCTGTATGCCTGTATGCATGTGGTTCCTACTGAAAAGAATTGAAGAGTTCAGATGCAAAACCCCCTAAGTACCTTTTCAGAAAATAATCTTAATTCATTTTTATTTAATACAAAGCTATCAAAATTGCATGCTTTTTAATTTTATTTATGTAATATAACTATTTATATGTATTATCAAGTATATGAATGTAAACCAAACCAACAACGGTGTTCTCTAAACATATAGAAGTGCAGGTCTTCAGAAATGGAGTTAGGGGGTTTTGCATCTGAACTCTTCAATTAGTTCTGTGTGCTCATACTTGTGTGTGTGACTGATTCTACGATTCGACTGCGCTTTTGGCAAAAGCAAAATGTCAATTATCAGTATTTTTTTCAACTAAATGACCTAGATGTTTACATAATATATATATAAGTTTCCAAACAAACAAATTGCCAAGCTTAATCTTAAATCATTTGATAAATACTCTAATGAAAGCGAACATTTGTGCTATGGACAAATACTATGTCATTTCAAACATATATAAAAATACCACAGAGTTGAAACAACATACGTTTGAAAGTGCTTATGTCCCTTAACAATAATGTTGTCATTAATCTGTGGCAATGATATAGAAAATGTGATTGTTGAGCTTCCTAAGTAAGATTTTATGATTCACTGTGATACAGACTGACACATTTTTCATTATAAATCCCTGTAACGTCTGATTTGAATTTAGTCACCCTCCTTACACAAGACTTCCTTCTCCAGAGATAATCCCTAGTGTCTGTTCATAGGATTTTTCCAACACATAAGGGATCAATAGCACAAAAACACTTTCAAACAGTCAACTGTGTTACTCAACTGTGTTATGGTCAACAGTGCAGGCTGAACAAGCCGGCACTTTTTTAGGAGAAGAAACCAAGCAGACAAACCCATCTCCCTAGAAAACAAATTATTTTGTTTGTTTGTCTGTCAATATGGAGATAAATTGGCAAAAACATACTCCTCCTCAACTGTCATAGCTGATGCGTAACAACATCGACGGTAACACGGCTTGACATTTCAGCCATTGTTATGGTGTTGTGCTAACTGAGGACCTCAGAAGTTCTACCTCAACACCTTAATCAATTCATGTATTTGTATGCTTTATCTGTGTTTTTCTACATGTGATTTCTAATTCAGATTCTTGTTGACAGGATTCTTGTCTCCCGCTATGAGAACATGAAAAAGAATGGATTAAATTATGGAAGGATGGAGCTCAAAACTTAGCAAAAAGTCTTCCCATATCCTGCCAAAGAGGTTATGACATCACATGATGTTATTTGTATGGCCAAATAATAAGACCAAACCATTATTGATTAAGGGAGGGGGTTTCGTCACAGTTTTCGTGGACACACACAAAATGGCAAATTTCATGTATAATGGAAAGCACAGAGGTCTTTCTGACAGTTTTGTCATATTGTGATGATTACTATGAATCAACATTTGCAATCGTCTTGGGCAAAACAAGTTTCTTTACATGCTAATATGAAGACTGAATCTGACATTTGGAAAACAGGACGGCATGAAAACGCCCAAAACCAGTATTAAATATTAATTCTTGCTGAGGGAAATAATGCCATGTCTACACTTTCTGTATTATATGAAAGATAAATGTGTGCTGATGTCCAAAACATCATTGGATGCCGTTAATAGTTAGTGGAATTGGCAACTAAAATCCATGGACTTAAAAGCACAGTCGAATCGTAGAATCACTCACGTGTGTGTGTGTGTGTGTGTGTGTGTGTGTGTGTGTGTGTGTGTGTGTGTGTGTGTGTGTGTGTGTGTGTGTGTGTGTGTGTGTGTGTGTGTGGGTCTGTGTGTGTGCGTACGTGCGTACGTGCGTACGTGCGTACGTGCGTACGTGCGTGCGAATGTGTGCGAATATTGTGTGTCAGTGCCTTGTGTGCAGTTGTCCATGTGTGAGTGTGTCTGTCTACACATACTATGGCAGGGTTGAAAGTCAGTTCAAAACACACCATGCCAGCCAAGACACTTGTTTTGACACCCCCTCCCCAACCCCCAGCCCTGGTTCCAGCCACTGGTGTCTTTGTGGCCCCACGCCCACCACGGTAGCTAGGAAAGCCCCAGCAGACGCCACCACAATGGGGCCACTTGTGCCAGTGTCACCCCTGAGGCCTCTGGAGGCTATGGGGAGTGGAGTAGGGTGAAGTGAAGGGGGCCCCTCTCTTCCCCTCTTTCTCTCTTTCTCTTCCTCTCCCGTCATGGCTGATTCACACACCATCACCATCTGTTTCACTGAGGCAGGCAGTCCCTCATCCCACTGGGACCTGCGTGTTGAGCATGGGGACAGAACGAATAAAAAAGAGAAAGGTAGGAAGGGAAGGGGAGATGGAAATAGAGATGGAGATGGATGGATAGAAAATGAGAGAGACAAAGGGGCGAAATGAGGAGGGAGAAAAGGAGACAGAGGAGGGTGTGCGTCAGACGTCAGAGCCAAGTTGGTTGACATGAGTTCCTGTCTTTCAAGCGGTGTTTCAGGAAACTGCAGGAAGGGGGCCCATGTGCAGGGTCATGCGTCACCACATCATGTAGCGTGTTGGATAACACATGCACGCACACTAGCACAATGGCACACTACCACACTAGCACAATAGCATGGTAGGCTAAACTAACTCCCTCCTGTTGACTTGCCCTCACACTGTACTCCCCCTCACAGCATGTTAGTGAGAGAACACACACACACACACACACACACACACACACACACACACCCACACACACACACACACACACACACACACACACACACACACACACACACACACACACACACACACACACACACACACACACACACACACACACACACACAGCACACACACAGCACAGCAGGTTAGGGATGTAGAGAAGCGGGTCACAGCTGTCAAGCCCTCTCCCCAAAAACAAAAAGAAAAAAAAATCATCAGACAGTCACAGACTTATTGATCTTCTAAAAGCAGGTTTATACTAGAGGCTAAACACCAGGAAACTCAGTTTAGAATAGTTATCCATCTCTGAAGAGAGTTTATCAATCTATATAAGAAGCTGTTCAAACAAGCGGATGTTTTTGAAAACGCATTGGTTTGGGATGTTGTGAATTTGCACGAATTTACATATAAACAGGTAATAAAATATCTGCATTTAAAAATATCTACATACGTGTAACCAGCACTTAAGAGAGCAATTTACTTTACAGCATAGTTTATGCGCCGGTCAGAGCCGTACATAGAGATCTCTATATCTCTATATACGGCTCTGGCACTGGTGGTATCACGGTGCCATCTAGTGGTTACTTTAGAAATTACATCTGTAAATGGTAATTTACATGCAAACATGAACTGATTAAAAAAAAACTTAAAAACAACTGACCAATTTAGCTATTTAATAGGTCTGTTTGTTCAATGTTTGTAAAAAAAAAAATCTGCCTTTCCCCAAATATATGTACTTTGTAGTCTACCTTACTTTCCAAAGGAATTGACTTCAGCTCAGTATCTTTGTTGACACAAGATATGGCAGTCACAACTTACATCACTAGTCAGATATCAGGGCAGTGTTCAGGGGAGAAAAACAAGATAACGGTGTTAAATATAGTGCACTTGGTCACAAAGTCAGAAGCATTCTGTCTGTCACCTTACCTTTGTGTTTCAATGCTCTCAAATCTTACGTGCTCTATCCAAATAACAGAAGAACTTGTTTTGCAGGAGTGTTCAAGAAGCAACATGTTCTGTGCTTTGCAAGAGATAGGCAGCGAGCCCTATATCTCCTCTAAATATCGTATGGGCATTATTGAGAGCTTCCTTCCCCTTTACTGCATATGAACATTTTCTGTTCCAAGGGCAAAACATCAAAACACATCTGTTCATATCAATTTCGTATCATAAAGCTTCATACCAGGAAGTGCCAATGAGACCTGAAACAACATGCTGCAGACCCATAATTTCTATGCATCCTGTTTTTATTATTTTACTACGTCCAAACGGGTGAAGCCATCCATGTTGGGTTTTCGTAGATCTGAAAAAATGAGTCCATGTCAATGTTTACTGATTGTAAACTGAATGTAAACAATAAGTTGACAGGCAGCACCTCATCTGTCCTATCCAGCAGAGGTTGTCCATCTGCCCTATCCAGCTGCTCCAGGGTAGTCTCGGGGTGTGGGCAGGGCCGAATTAAGATGACTAGAGCCCGCTAGGCTACAGGTTGCTGTAGGCCCCCTTGTAAATTCTGAGACAAAACTACGTAGACAGCACCATAGGCTACTTCTTAGACAAGAATGAAAGACAATGTTTGCTTAATAAAGCATTAACATGTGTTCACATTCTATTCAACACGACAGATCGATTATTCAATATTGTGTACTTTAGCAATTCTGTGATAAATGGTTTTCCGCTTTGGTCAATTGGAGATCCCCTAGCTGTTTGGGGCCCCTAGGCTGCAGCCATATCTAGCCTGTGTGATATCCCTGGGTGAAGGCCTATGCCTGGGCATGTCTGTTATGGGTTGAATGCTACCTGACCTCTGAGGAGGGGGTTGCATCACAGCTCCACACTATTCACCCTCTTTCACACATGATATTATCTCTCTTTTTCTGTAGTCGCTGTTATGCAACAAACTGACTTCAATCCTTGTCAGACCTGTATGCATTCCGCTAACTGGTGCTATCCAGGGGAGTAGCTCAATATTGCCTGAAGCCAGGGAAGCAGGAAATACTGGTCAGGACCCAGGGACAGAGGGGGACCAGAATTGGGTCCTCATTACATTGTATGTACTGTTTGGGCCATTTTCAGATGTCTTTGTTCCAGCCAAAGCTGTATCCTGTTTGCCTGGACATGCCCCATAGAGACCGCTCCCCCCTCAGGCTATGTAGGCCTATTGTAGATTACTATAAAAGAGGCCACAGAGGAGGTTACATCAAAACAGCTTACAATATATTTATTTACAATATAGCCTACTGTAATATAATCTGTTCTAACTATATTAGTAAATTGTAATATACTGTACTCTCTAATATACTTTCCCACACATTTGTAGTGCACTATTTGTTGTGTGGTAGGCCTATGCAAGGCAACAAACCAATTTAAATGAAGATGTACTGAATAGCATGCTGCAGGTGACATTAAGTTTGAATGTGTGCTTTGACTTGCTCTGTTGAGGAATAGAAATGTACATGTACAAACGTTTCACAATTCAAATATTTCGAACCAAAAAAGGTTGGTGTCATTTATAGACTATCACACAAAGAGAAATTTCCACATTAGGCCTTTTCCTGACTTTTCAACAACACGAACAGAATGTTGCCATGGCAACCTGGCCCTTATCGATCTGGCTGCTGCTGCATGTGTTTCAGTCCTGGCTGTGTAAACTCACTCAGAGGAAGCAGAACTGAAGACACTTCTGAGGTGTCCTACTCGGCTTTCAAATATATACAAAAAAAACACAGACAGAAACCTGTAAACTTGCAAAGCAACAAGGATGATCAAATGATCTGCATCTTGTATTTGCCTGCGGAGACCAAGTTTACAGAAGAGGGTATATTGTGATACATTATGCATGACTTTCATTCTGATTCAAGTGCGGCCTGACTGGAAGCTGATGATATTCACTGAATTGATATGAATGAGCTGGCGATTAGAGGGTCTGTTTATGTTTATGTATTCACATTGATATGCATAGCTGGAATTGTTTATGAACACCAAGAGGAGTGAGGTGTATCTTGACGGCTGTCTGATGACATATACAGATCTCTCGGTCTTTGAACTTGCATGGTTTACGAGCAAGTCTTAACCCTATCCAGACCGGGGGGGGGCAAAAAGTGCCCGCACCAACTTTGACATCGTATAACTCCTGAATGACTTAAGCTATGACTACGAAACTTTGTGACTTTTCCTAAAATGAAGTTGGCTTCAGTGTGATACCAAAAGATTAGGTTTATCATTTTTGTTGTTGCCATGGCAACGGTTTTCTGACAGGTACGTCTGACAGAAAATCACTGATCGGAGTCTCATCAGTGTACCCTCCTTATTGCGTACTACTTATTGTATAGTTATTCCATTACATTAGCATAACGTAACCAAATATAATATTTGCTAAATTAATTATTATAAAATGTTGCTAATTTATGCTAATTTATGCTAATTTGATGACATCATCAAATACCTACTTTTACCTTTCCCAATGCAAATTTCAGCTCAATTTTATTTCTTCTTTTTATTTCTCATTGCTTGTGTGTCTTATGTAGATCATGGCCTGCAAATTTGGTAATAATATATCCTGTTGTTGAGGGCTAAATGCTTGCGGCTATGTTATACGAAACTGAAGCCGCTTTGCCATCTACGACGTGATTTTGTCACACAATTTTTCATATTTTTTTACATTTTCATTAGCATCAGAAACCCTTGTCTACATTTGAAGTGGTCTGATGCACATAATAACTACAATTGATGTGCATTACCCAAGTTAGATGGAAAATACATCACAGTGACATTTTGGGCAATAAAACCAGGAAGTGACGTCATAATGACGTCATAATACCCAATAATGACACCAAACTGATGTCAATCATAGATTTTGGGCTGACGATCATCTCCTCCGAGTTTGGTGGTCATACGACATTCGGTTCCTAAGTTATGAGGTGGGGGCCAAAAGAGCCCCCCCCCGGTCCCAGGAATGCCAAAAAAGCCCGGTCTGGATAGGGTTAAGTCACTTACGTTAACTTGTTTTTCACTCAAGCCCACACACACTCCTCAACACACACCAAGCTCACTCTCAACACGTCACATGTGTGCAAAACATCAAACCTAACAGCTGTATCCATAGCAGCAAGCATCTTGTTGTCTAAACAAAAGATGGACCTCGTCTGCCGCTTTCACAAGAAACATTGCAGTTACGCGTCACCACTGAGAACAACCACAACAATTCTTTTGAGCCATTTGCTCCATTGTGATTCCCCATCACAATTCTCCTCACACCTCATTCAATTACAGCACATCTACAAAGTAAAAGTAAATTGCCTGAGCAGGACTAAATAGTTGGACAGATAGAGTCGTAGCCATGGGTCCCTCTCTGTCCCCCAACCTTTTCATTTGCACAGTCTAGAGAGCATCAACTGTCTGTCTGTCTCAGTCCAAATGGCTGTCTGTCTGCAGGGCCGGATTAATGCACAGGCTAGATATAGCTGCGCCCCAGCCGATACCCAGTTGGCCAAAGGGGAGGGGGGATGAATAATTGCAGAATTGTAACAAGGTTCCGGGACTGAAAAATGTATCTGCCGCCTCAAGTAGACTTTTAAATCTTGTAAATGTAGTTCCACAATTACAAGATTGGAATAATATTTTATTTATATATTATTACTATATAATGTTGCCTACGTAATTTTGTCTCAAAATTTGCCTCCTATGGGGGGCATACAGCAACCTGTAGAGTAGGGGCCCCTGGACATCTAAATCTGCCCCTGGCTGTCGGTTCCGTGTGACCTTTCTGAGGTCCTTCAAGCATGACAGTGTGAAGGTCACAGTAGTCAAACTCAGATCTCTCTGTCTGCCCTCGAGACATTAATATGATAACCTGTCCTACACTCAGAGGCATGAGGGATTAAATACGCCTATCGACCACTATAAACCCATTGCCTTGGCATCTGCCATTTCTGGAAGGAAAATTATAACTTCCTAACTTGTCCTAAAGTGTGTGTGTGTGTGTGTGTGTGTGTGTGTGTGTGTGTGTGTGTGTGTGTGTGTGTGTGTGTGTGTGTGTGTGTGTGTGTGTGTGTGTGTGTGTGTGTGTGTGTGTGTGTGTGTGTGTGTGTGTGTGTGTGTGTGTGTGTGTGTGTGTGTGTGTGTGTGTGGAGGAGATGGTAGCACAAGGCAAGGTGTGTGTGTGTGTGTGTCAAGTAAAAGCTAAAATAGGAGGCCTATTTTTTTGCGAAACTCATCTCAAATAATCTTGCTTCTTCAAAATAAAATGATCTCTTGAGCGAAGCAGTCTGCAAATCACTTATATAGCAAAGCATGGCATGTCTAGCGCCTGATATTTTTTTCTAAACACATCCTCCCTCTTTAACACTTGAACTAGCCTACATGTTGCAATGGCAACAAGAATGCAGACAGAGAGCCGTATCACATCCTGGATGTGATCATGAAAGGAAACACTGCGGGTCATGACAAAAGCAGGAGGTTACCCTGAACTTTAAATGTCCATATTTGTTTTTGGTGCCTGATCGTGTAGCCAATAGGAAGCTGTGTAGTCCACGTGGCCCAGGCGAGTTAAGCCATGCAGGGGCCAATGCTGCTTTAATGTTTCACCACCAGAGGAGGAAAGAAAAACACAGGCACGCTGTTTTCCTCCCTCCACCTCCTCTCTCTCTCTCTCCCTCTCCCTCTTTCACTCTCTGTCTCTCTCTCTCTCTCTCCGCCTCCTCTCTCTGTCATTCCCTCCCTCTTCTCTTGTGCTACCATCTCCTCCACACACACACACACACACACACACACACACACACACACACACACACACACACACACACACACACACACACACACACACACACACACACACACACACACACACACACACACACACACACAGACACAGAGCAGCAGCCCCACCCTCCCTCCTCTTGGTTCCTGTTGCTCAAGCAGTCCCAGCCCACTTGCTCAGCTCAGTTCCTTACAGTGGGGATTGGGGAAACTTAAGTTTACAGCCCGTCTGCATCGCAGCATCTGGGACCTCATCTGGATCTCTCCTCCGCCAATTTTTTTATAATCTTCCAGGACAATCAGAGTCTCAGGTATGTGGGGTTGGGTTCAACTGTCGCAAACACAGGGCAGTCACCTTTTGCCGTGGGTTGTGTCGTCTACCTTAGACACTTTGGTGCTGCTCTCTGTCTACTTCTTTTTTCTCACTATCCAGACTATTCTATGGCCGTCACTGAGCAGCGCTGAGGTGAGGCGAGAGGGGAGCCGATTCTTTGGAAGCCTTCGCTCACCTTTTTTCACTTCCTACTCACTGGCACATTATGTGTGTTCTGTGTGGCCTGCAGATTATGACTTACGGAGCTGGTAGCACTAGTGATGTATGAAGTAAACGTAGAAATGGTATTACAGACAGTGTATCAACTTCATGAAGTACAGTGGGACAACTGGTGTAAACTACATAAGGTCATGTACGAGTGTTGTAATTACATCAGTAAGAGTACTTCTTCTTCTACTTTATACACATCTGTGTAGCACTGCATTAGTATACGTCTACCTCACTTGTGTCCTGACCTGGGCCAGATTGCACATTGGTGCAACAAAGTACTAAACAAAGACCGGAGGATGTGTAACTTAACCACATCTGTGCTTGCTACAGCTGTAGACAGCACTGGGCAATTTTGTGGTATTCTGGGTGGTACTCCCTTCGGTTTTTGGAAAGAAAGGGAATGCCATAAAGAACACAGATTGCAATCTGTTATAGAGGTATGCAGGACAAACCCATCATTTTTGTGTGTTGTACTGGAATTATGGTTAACTTTTATGCAGCTCATACAACACGCTGTTTTAGCATTTTCTAAAATGTGTACCGTTGTCTACCGGTAAGTTCAATGTACTGTAAGTATAACCACAGAACAAGTTAAAAGTAAGTCAAGTCTAAGCAGGACTCTAAATTTACACCAGGCAATCAGCCAAATGCTACTGAAATTCCGATTTACAATCCACTTTGACCCATTAGTAAGTGTGTGCTTGGCAAGTACGATGAAATTACAAGCTAATACTAGCTTTGGCTGGTGGTGAAAAAAGTTAATTTAGGGCCCTGCGTATAACGATAGAAAAGCATTTCAAACTGTTGGGCTAAAATGAATTGGGCCGCAGAAATGCAGGATGCCTGCGACTCACAGCATCAGAGAATGAGACACCATGTAGAACTCCCAAAAGCTTCTAGAATGTTTAGTCTGGTCAGAGCTAAAGCACTGTGGAATGTACCCTCCAGCCCCAAAGCAAACATAGGCAGTGGCATCCTACATAGTCTTTTTTGTTATACTAATAATGGCTTTCTCTGGGCATTATTGTGCAAATGAGACCCATATGGACATTCTTGTTTTACATGTTTACAAGTAATGAAGTGGTTCCCGCCTTTTATTTACGGAATAACCAACGGCACTTGGCAATGTGTGTATACTGCACCGACTGGTCATGCAAAATGACTTCAAGAGAAGTGAGATGACTACCTAATGACAGGCTAGAACAATTATCCACATTATTTATGGAACGGCTTCTCAAGAAATACACAGCATGGCCTAGACCAGACTACATCACAGCCAGCATGACTCATCCAGCTGGGGTGCTGTGGGGTGCTGGTATTTGACGTAATATGCAGGAAAAGTGCAGAGGGAAGAGGCGGGATGCCGGTTGGAGGCTGCATGACTGTGGTAAGACGAGCACGGCAGGCAGCAACAGCGGTTCAGTGCCCTTGGCAAAATATAGAGATGGGACCCATTTGTAACCTCTTCTTGCCTATTCACTCTTTTGCTGAAAACCCTCAACAGAATACCATTGGTATGACAATGCAGAGAGTCTTAAGTAACTGATTAAGACTTGGTCATTACCATTTTGGGTGAGAATAAGGTTATACAGAGGTTCTGCACTAAGGGGTTAATGGTAGGGCTGAGTGGTGGGACCCCCTCCAGAGGTTATTCTTTTGGTGGGACCCTAGGCAATTGCCTAGTATGCTTCTTGGGAAAACCGACCCTGGCAGGCAGGACAGACTGATGACAGGAAAGCCAGCAACAATATCAGGGATGGACACCATCCAAAACATTCCACAGTAATGATGTGTGATGTGGGCAAGCGAATGGTTTACAAACTGTTGACCATATTAGTACAAAATGATGCCAATTAACAATAATGGCTTTAGGTTTACCACACAGGGTTGTTTTAGGCAATAACAGACATACAAACACAGCTATAACTATTTTATTATATGGAACAAAAAGTATAAAACATGCCATTTTGGTAAATAAAAGCACTCTTCATTTGGCATGGACAAGGCTACCGGAAAGAGGAGCTTTGTCATGTGCTTTGTCCCAAACAGTTTTGTATAGCTACACATCACTATTTTGCCCCGAATCCCACACAGAATCCAGAACAGGTTGAATGCCCAACTGGAATGTGTTTTCAGGATTGCAATGATTTTGCTCTGTGAACCCAAGTGAAATAGATTAGAGTTGAACATAGAAAAATAGAGAATAGATTGTGAATAGAGTTGAACCAATGCAATGAACCATATACATGGGTTTATAAACACAAATTTGTGAGGAGGGGCCAGACACCCATGAGCTAACTTGTTCACCGACAGCGATTTCCAACAATCAGAGGTTGAGTTGTGCGTAGCCAGGGTCGCACAGCCAGGGGAAAACAAACATTTAGAAGCCATGTATAACCAATGCAGTATGCCTGGGATTGTGACCAGCTAACCTGTGTTTGTCCCTTAATTCCCCTCAGCTTTCATCTCCTCACCTGCATTCATTCCATCTCTCACTACACTTTTCCTCTTTCTTATCCTCTTTCTGTTGCACAGTCACATACTTTCATCAATCAGATGTTTTTTTATCGTATCTGTTCTTTCTTATTATTCATTCTTTCTGATATGTCATGTAATTTCAGAAAGGCACACACACACACGCACGCACGCACGCACGCACGCACACACACACACACACACACACACACACACACACACACACACACACACACACACACACACACACACACACACACACACACACACACACACACACACACACACACACACACACACACACACACACACACACACACACACACACACACATGTGTCTCCTTATCCCTGTGTGAATATATTGTTATCTGTGTAAGACAGAATGCCTTTTGGAGGCGGAAACAAGTGTGGTGCCTGTCAGAAGACAGTCTACTTTGCAGAGGAAGTGCAGTGTGAGGGCCAGAGCTTTCACCGGAGCTGCTTCCTGTGCAGTGAGTATGCCCAGCACCAACACTGAACAATCACTGAATACAATGTCGTGACTGACAACCACTCAGACCAATCCATGGACACTGCACAGTGAGCGATGACAAGTTTGACCAATAAGGGAACAGCTGACCTGTTGATAATGTTCAACACAATGACATATCAGACTCTGCAAACATCCTGTTACTACGTCAGCAAACATCCTGTTATACTCTAATGTTTTTTAGATCAGCCATGCTGAAATGGGTGGAGGTGTTTTGTTGACTTAAAGAATAAAGTCTGGGTGTGATCCAATGATTAATAATTAATTAGAAATAGAAATTTCCTGTTGGATGTCATGTAGCCATGTAAGGTGGACCAGCGTTTAACCTGAAGTGTATCTCTAATTAGGTAAAGCAAAGCATGTAAAGGCCCTTATCAACCTTGAGTCGGTGCTGACTTCCATTTCCTTGGAAAGACTTTGTGATTATATTAGAAGGGGAACATCAATATCATTTATTTATCAGGGGAACATCAATATTATTTATTTACCAGTATTATTTACTTTCATGTGAGCTAGAAATAGAGGAAAATGTATGTCATAAATATGTTGCATAACAGACAAAACATTGCATCCTCCGAATTATTCAAAATAGAGATTAGAGAGTAGGACAGAGAGAGATAGAGAGAGAGAGAGAGAGAGAGAGAGAGAGAGAGAGAGAGAGAGAGAGAGAGAGAGAGAGAGAGAGAGAGAGAATGATGCTTACTAAATGAGAGAGAGATGCTTACTAAATGATGCCATCATGTGGTCATTAATAAGTATTACATAAGATCCAGGACAGGCCAAGATAAATGTGAAAACATTTCAGAATAATTCAACCAGTTCACAATATAATCATGGCTCAATTCTGGGCTCCCTCATTCTTTAGACCTCCGGACAATCCATTTGTCCCCCTGCCAGTAGCCTGTGTGTGTGTGTGTGTGTGTGTGTGTGTGTGTGTGTGTGTGTGTGTGTGTGTGTGTGTGTGTGTGTGTGTGTGTGTGTGTGTGTGTGTGTGTGTGTGTGTGTGTGTGTGTGTGTGTGTGTGTGTGTGTGCGTGCGTGTGCGTGTGTGTGTGTGTGTGTGTGTGAGTGAGGGGTGGGGGTGTGGGGTGGCAGCAGTGGTGTAGTCTACTTTTTTATGGTGGGTATATATTTGAGATTTTTTTTGAAGTGGGTATACTGTGTATATTTGTGCCATTCAAAACAATGGATCAATCAATTTTAAGTGGGTATACCCACGTTCTACGTAGACTACATCACTGGGTGGCAGGTCACTCCATAAAGAAGGGGTCTGTTGGGTCCATGCTCCCTAATGTGAAGTTAATGCAACTGAGCTCCCCTCTGCTGTCTTCATCCTCACTGAAAACAAACTCTGACAAGGGGGATAAGGAAAGCATTTGGAGCATTTAGATGGGGAACAACAAACCAAACGCAGAAGGGATTCTATTGTTCATTTTAAGTAAGGTTAAGCAATTGTTTCAACCTTTGCAAAATCATCATGTGGAGACTTCTGTATTTGCTTTGCTGCCCTCAATTGACTATGATGAGTAAGTGGTGCAGATGGTACATTTCTTTGAGAGGAAAATCTGCTTTAGGAAAAGGATGTTAAGGGGAAACAACCTTCAATGATGCAGACTTGTGATTATGCACCTTGTGTTGTTCATCTCTGGCAAGTAAAAGTGGCAGTAGGCCCTCTGCTGGCATTTTGGTGCATTACATGTATCAGGAGCTCACTAGGATCATGAGAAGTTCCGCCCCCTTAAAAGGAAGTGGAATGTAGAATGTGGAATGTGGAGCACATGCATTCTGTGAATTCTCCAAACCACACCCTCATCCTTCAGAGCTCCTATGCAGGTCAGCAGGCAGTGTGAAGCCTAACGGCACATCTCAGATCAAATGAAGCTCTGGTTAAAGTGCAGGTGAAGCCTACTGGCATACATTGAAGGCTATATTGTGTTCTTTCTAATATGTGGACTCCCATCCTCCCTTGCTCACTTGTCTGCTTGTGGCCTCATGATGACGTCACTGACGACAGAAATGTTTTTCAATATCTCGCAAAGGCGCAATTCTAATGTCCTTTTCTCATTTGCTATGAATGAAGAATACTCCCCCAAAAGTTGTGGCTTGGCTTACTGCGGGGAAACGTTATTGTTTTCTCCGTGGAGGTGGGGCACTAGCGAAACTGAAGGCCACAAGCACAGGTCAAGGATGGGAGTCCACATTTTGGAAAGAACCCAGCGTCTGTAGCCCTTTTATGCAGATGGGCTCGCCGGCTATCCCATTCACTCTTTGTTGGAAAAGCTTAACTACACCATAGCAGCATTGCTATGACATTCCAGAAAGCTTGAAGTACGGCAAAAGATTAGGACATTGGCATAAGCATATTGTTGACATTGAGGTTATAACAGAGGCTCTGCCTGAAAGGGTTAAGCATATACAACAATATTCTTTACAATTCTATAACCACTACATCAATAGTGGCATTAATACTGATGGTAGATGAGTTGCTAGTCAGTGTAACTACTACAAATATACATACACATACACATATGTATATACATATAAATATACAAACACAGTGGGCTGCGGCGGGGACTACTGCTCAGTCTGAATGGTGGCCCTTGGGCTAGAACTGGTTTAAAACCCTGCAGTACATGAATCCATCACCTGTCATATGCGTTGTCCACTTTCTATCTCATGATATTTCTTCTCATTGCATCACACGAGATGTGTATCACATCACACGAGACGTGTATCACATTATCACTTGCTGTAGACCCTCTTACAAAAGAGGGGGTGGCCGGCGGGTCTATTTACTATTTGCTGAAAATACTCAACTACATCATAACAACATTACTATGACAGTACCGCGGGCACATAGCCATTTTTGCATACAATTTAGGTGACAGTACGGTTATAACAGGCTCTGCGCTAAGGGGTTAACTTGATACACTCCTCACATAACTGATTGCATATTTTTATTTATTTAATTGATTGATTGATTGGTTGATTGATTGATTGATTGATTGATTGATTGATTGATTGATTGATTGATTGATTGATTGATTGATTGATTGATTGATTGATTTGTGTCCTGTCACGTTACAGTGGTGTGTAAAAAGAACCTGGACAGTACCACTGTGGCTGTGCATGAGAATGAGGTGTACTGCAAGTCCTGCTACGCCAAGAAGCATGGGCCAAAAGGCTACGGCTACGGAGGGGGAGCAGGCACACTAAGCATGGACAAAGGAGAGTCGCTGGGCATCAAGCATGATGAGTAAGTAAACTGCCATCGCTCATATGCTAAGTATGCTGTATACAACTGTAAACTGTCTATGGGCATTATGGATTAACCCTATCCAGACCGGGGGGGGGCTAAAAGTGCCCGCACCAACTTTGATGTCGTATAACTCCTGAATGACTAAAGCTATGACTACGAAACTTTGTGACTTTACCTAGAATGAAGTTGGCTACAATGTGATACCAAAAGATTAGGTTTATCATTTGTGTTGTTGCCATGGCAACGGTTTTCTGACAGGTACGCCTGACCAAAAATCACTAATCTAAGCCTCATCATCATCACTTTTCATATTTTTTTACATTTTCATTAGCATCAGACACCCTTGTGAACATTTGAAGTGGTCTGATGCACATAATAACCAAAATTGATGTGCATTACCCAAGTTAAATGGAAAATACATTAAGGTGACATTTTGGGCAATAAAATCAGGAAATGACGTCATAATGACATCATATCCAATAAGGACACCAAACTGATGTCATTCATAGATCTTTGGCTGAAGAGCATCTCCTCCAAGTTTGGTGGTCATACGTCATTCGGTTCCTAAGTTATGACGGTCGCGGGGGGGTCAAAAGAGCCACCACACCCCCCCCCCCCGGTCCCAGGAATGCCAAAAAAGCCCGGTCTGGATAGGGTTAACACGCTGCCATCTCTCATATGATATTGTCTATTGGGCAGTCATGGGTGAGTGGTTAGGGCGTCAGACTTGCATCCCAGAGGTTGCCGGTTCGACTCCCGACCCGTCAGGTTGGTGGGGGGAGTAATCAACCAGTGCTCTCCCCCATCCTCCTCCATGACTGAGGTACCCTGAGCATGGTACCGTCCCACTGCACTGCTCCCCATGGGGCGCCACTGAGGGCTGCCCCCTTCCACGGGTGAGGCATAAATGCAATTTCGTTGTGTGCAGTGTGCAGTGTTCACTTGTGTGCTGTGGAGTGCTGTGTCACAATGACAATGGGAGTTGGAGTTTCCCAATGGGCTTTCACTTTCACTTTTTTCACTATTGTATAGGTCTACTACAGGAAAATGTCATCATGGATTATTAAAATGACATATCTCATGCTATATACTGTATAGTGCAAACTGTATTTTGGTCTCAGGAATTAATAAACTGCCATCTCTCACATGCTACTTTATACTACTGCAAAGGGCCTATGGACACCATGCATTAAACACATTTTTGTGTGGAATATTCTGTGCAGTAGACTATGTACAGTACAGTTTGTGAACACTGAGCCAGGCAAATGCCTTGCTAACTCCAGGGACTGTCACCAATAATAGCTGTAAGTCACTTTGGATAAAATTGTCAGCAAAATGTAATGCTTAAGCAATACGCCACAAGAGGATGTGGGTTTGTGTTCAATTTATAATGGAGTCTCTCGGAACATGGACATAGCAGAAGCGTCTATTTTGTACAAGCATAGAATCTTCCTTGGAAAGGTGTTTGTTTACTGATAATTTAATAACACTTGGAACGGCAAGCCAGCCCATCACAGTCAAGACTCAGTCTTAGATAATGTCATATTTACAGATTATTATACTGCAATATGTTTCCTCAACATTGTGTCACAGGCCAGCTGACCACCGGCCGACAACAAATACAAATCCATCCAAGTTTGCTCAGAAGTTTGGGGGCTCAGACAGGTGTCCACGGTGTGACAAGGCTGTATATGCTGCTGAGAAGGTCATAGGTGCCGGCAATGTAAGTTGGAAACAAAATCATACTGCAAAGATTGCATTTCAGTAAGTGTGTAGACTTATTATTGTAGTAAAACTAAATAACTATACACTGGCCTCATTTACATGAAACATTTAATTCAGAATTAACTCAATTTAATTCTGAATAAAGCATAATTCTGTTTTGAAAAGGTCACGTAAACACTTCACAATTCAGAATTATTAATTCAAACATCATGTAAACTTGATCAGTGTCTCAGATACATTCAATATATACACACAGAAGGAACTCATTCCAAAAGTCTTCTAAATTTTGTTCCTCCTTGCATGCTAAATTTGAAATACTTGTGTGGATGGGGCAGGTAACCAACACCAACACAGCTATTTTGCTTGTGATTTCTATTTCATTACTTGATTTCTGATGCTGTTGTTACAAAGGTATACAGTATAATGCATAAGAGCTGTGGTGGTCAGTCTTTAATGCTATTATTTTCTTCCTCATAGTCATGGCACAAGGCCTGCTTCCGCTGTGCCAAGTGCGGCAAAGGTCTTGAGTCCACAACTCTTGCCGACAAGGATGGAGAAATTTACTGCAAAGGTACAACATTAATCTATCCACAAATGCACACCAAACACCAGACACCCAGGCAACATTTTGGATGTGACATGCAACGTTTGTTCTCCGTCATTGATTTAATGTTTGGTCTTGCTTGTTCTGCAGGATGCTACGCCAAGAACTTTGGACCCAAAGGCTTCGGGTTTGGCCAAGGAGCCGGGGCATTGGCACACGCACAGTAAATCCCACTGCTGGCAGGCTCAGGATGAAGACATCACACACTCAGCCAGCCAGCCAGCCGGTCAGCGATGCCACTGCCACCGTCGTTGTCACTTTCTCTTTCCTGAGAAACTCAAAGTGCTTTGTGCAAATGACCATCAAGAACATTCTATTCTATTCTATTCTATTCTATTCTATTCTATTTCATGGGACCAATGACATTTCTAAATTATCTTCCAGTGAGCCTCTTCACAGTGCTCTATGCTCCATGCTGTTGTGTGGCTGCAAGGTGTGTTGCTAAAAGTATGTCCGGATTGCATTGTCAGACACGCTTTGGCCATCAACCACTCATCAGTTCGGCAGCATCATATGGCTCTCCTATTGACCCATTTCACAGCATGTATTGCACTATTACATTAACAGGCTACCCGAGGCACTAGGGTAGCCATTGTTTTTACCGCACAGTATACTTCGCATCATTCCACATCAATCTAATGAATAAAGCTTGGAAATGAAGAACATATGTATTGATCAAACCAACATGCTTTCTCTTTCTGCACATAGTTAATGCCATTGTAATGACATGCTCAAATAAATAGTTGTGAGACTATCAAAAGAAATTATACTCAAATAATGCCAGATTTTTTTTGCATGCATGCTGAATATATGCCATCAACATTTCTCATTCACGAAGTCTGGTGATCTTGTCACAAGGGCTTCAATCTGTTTGAACAAAATGAAAAAAAAAATGCAGATATTTTGCCTTGGCATTCCATTCATATCACAATAGTGACTCACTGTACTGTATACATGAAAACTTTGTCACACAATGATAAATATGCACTTTACATAACTCAAAAACACCACTGTTTCCTCCTTGTCATTTGTGTGTCCTGGTCACTAAGCTCCTTTTGCTTTTTTGTTTGAATTCTATACCCTGTATTTTCTATGATAACATGAGGAAGATCGTAGTTGAAGAATACAAATGTTTCAAGGACAGTACACATTTTTGCATGATGATAAAGAGCTTTCACCTACAATCGCAAATCCTTGAATCATAAACCCAACAGTGACCACAGATGATAAAGGTTAAATGGTCTTGACTCTAAAATGCTGGTCTTTTTCCAAGAAGTTTTGCCAAGCTTCAACGACTGTTTCCAAAGTCGTTTTGGTGGTTTAGCTTGTAAGGGTAATAGTGGGTTAAAGACATTATGCTGCCCTGGGCCAGCCCAATGGTTGGGTGGTGCAAGTTCGAATCCAAACCCTTGCCAGCCATGGCTGAAGTGCCCTTGAGTAAGGCACCTAACCCCTCATTGCTCCAGGGACTGTAACCAATACCCTGTAAATTAATAACTGTCAGTCGGTTTGGATAAAAGTGTCAGCTAAGTGTAATGTAATGTAATGAAATACCCTCCATAAGCTGTAACCACTCTATGCAAAGTCAGAGGTGCAATCCCAGTCTCTATTGTTCTCGATTGGAGACAACTCCACAACCAACCTGTAGGGTTGAAGATGAAAACTACCTAGTATTGCTTTAAGAGCCTCGCCCAGATAACACACTCTTAAGTACACACACTTAGTGTCACCCATAACAATTGTGTATTAAATGGCTTCTCTTTGAGGAAAGGACAGTTGGCCTACACATTTTCCATGAAGATAAAGGGCGTTATCCGACAATCCAAAACCTTGAATTAAACAGTCACACAGTGGCCTCGAATAATAGTCAAAGTCTGGGCTTGCCTCTAAAAATCCTGATTCAAAACAGCAAAACCAAGTAGGTTTTTTTTTTCAAGCGAACCACCATGCAAGTTCAGAGGTTCCACCCCCATCTATATTTTTCTCTATGGAAGACAGTTTCACTACCAGCCTGTAGGGTGGCAGAAGATGAAAACTAACTAGTGTCTCTTTAAAACACCATCCTGCTTTTAAGAGCCTCGCCCAGATAACACACTCTGAAGTACAGACACTTAGAAGCTAAAATACTCAGCTAAAAATAACAATTGCATAATAAATGTTTCCTCTTTCAGGCTTTATTGTGTAGTCCCTTCCATATGCAAAGAATGTGATGCATTACAGGCATGCAGCTTCTCTTGACCCTTGTTATGACTGAGGGAAAGTGGAGGAGTGGAAGAGACGGAGAGGGGACGAGGGGAGGAGAGGGGAGAGAGGAAGTAGAGGAGGAGAAGTAAAGGTGGGGGTGTGGGTAAGAGGGAAGAGGAGGAGATGAGAAGAGGAGAGGGGGTAGGATGAGTGGGGTAGAGGAAGAGTGGAGTGAGAGGAGTGGAGGAGAGGGTGTAAAGAGGACTGGGAGGGGAGGATGAGAGGAGGAGTGGGGAAGAGGAGAGACAGGGGGAGTGGATGAGTGGAGATGATAAGAAGGGGTGGAGAGGAGGAGTGGAGGAGTAGAAGAGAGGGCGAGGGCATGAATGAAGGAGGAGAGGAGAGGAGAGGAGAGGAGAGGAGAGGAGAGGAGAGGAGAGGAGAGGAGAGGAGAGGAGAGGAGAGGAGAGGAGAGGAGAGGAGAGGAGAGCTGCTCTTATGACGCCTTCATATAATGGTTGAGAAAGAGCAGCCGGCCCTCGGCCAAATCTCCTATTAACATCTGCCTCCCACACACATTCCAGCTGACAGGGAACATGGAGCAGCAAAAATATTTATATTCAAACACTGAGCCCAGATTAATGCAAGACACAGCCACCCACACTAGTGCCTTAGACTAGAGAACATGAAAAATGGGAGACTTCTTCCGCAGCAGCGACCAATGGGTCAAGAAACTTACGCACTTATCATATCAGGCCACCACTTGGATTCAGACACTTGAGAACTGGAGGGAACTTCTGCATACCAGCGTTGGTGGCAGAAAACTTGACGGTGAAAGACTGTAACGCCGCATTATGTAATAACGGTGCAATATGTAATAATGTAACAAATTATTACATAATGTGGTGACAATCGCCGCATTGTGTAATAATTTACGCATTTCGTAATACATTTCTTGAACGCATTTCGTAATAACTTTTTTCTCATCTTGTAATAAATTATTACAAAATGCGAAATTTATTACGGAATGCGGCCGCAACTTTTTTTTTTGATGGAAACGTAATAACATGGTGCATTATGTAATAATCTATATGGATATGTTTTTTCTGCACTTGGATTCAGTAGGCGCAGCACACACACATAGTCTCAGTGACATGGTATAGTCACTGCCCTCTCTCTCTCTCATTCTTCTCAGTTCTCAAACTGCTCGAGAGTCGCGAATGATGCGGTTAAAACCGTTAAGAAATAATTTCACAACTTGTTGCGTGCAACGAGTCCAACGAATGTCTTGCACTTTCTGCTACATTACACCAATTTACAGCGACATTAAATAGGCCAGGTCTAAACACTTCACGAGGTGGTGAAAACTAAATTAAATATCTAAATTAAATATCTTGGATAGCCTATATAGACCTAGGCCTAACTAGATTTGTTGCAATACAGATTCATTTTCTAGAGCCAGAAGTGTTCCGCTGGACTGACGAAACCGAACACGATCAAGTTTGCAACTTCTTTCCCTCATGCGCTGTCCGTCAGCACCACCTGTCATTGGAAGTCCGATTAGCTTTCATTACGTGCTGAGGGAAAAACTCTCGCCATTAGGCCTATGTACTGTTGCACTGTTGTGAGGGATATCACCAAATAATTTAGATAAAAGTCAGAACATTATTTTGGCAATGAAAGGCACACAGGTGGCTGGAAGCTCAAGCAGTCTTCAGTCTGTTCATTTAAGTTTTTGGGTGCTCTTGGATATCGGGGATCAGTTCATGTAGAGAGAAGAGTTCATCCAGGCACTCCAAAATAAGGTGCCCAAACGATAAGTTACATTAAAAAGCCTTTAATGGTACTGGGCTGGGGTTACATTAAAAAGCCGACATGTTTCGACCTCACCAGGTCTTCATCATTGAAAAGAAAGGCCTCCCTTAAATAGTGACATCACCACATGTGACCCATTACGCACTACACACATTTGCGCACACCATAGAAAACAAAGATTAAAAATAGCCTGGGGTAATAAGTGATGCCACAGAAAAAATGACCAGAAGTACAAATAAAAATCACAAAAAACAAGTAAAATCAATATCCTCATTTAGACCAGTATAGCGCATGGCATCAGTTGGTGTATCCAAAAAGTCTGCCTCTGATTAGACCTAAGTCTTTTTTAGCCTGTCCCCACCCCTCGGAAGAGGTTTGATATGCTCGACGCCCTGTATGCGCAGCAGAGAATCATTTTTACCATGGTATTCATATGTTTCGCCATGGGATAGTCAAAATTGCCCACTCTGATACCATATTTATGTTCTGCTAGCCTATCTCGCATGCGCCTTTTTGTGCGCCCGATATAAAAGAACCCTTCAGCGCAAGGACAAGTTAGGCGGTATATGACAAATGTAGAATTGCAATTAATGAAATCTCTCTGTCCATATTCATTCGTGGTTTTAGTATCCACAAAAGATTTGGCTTGTGTAACATTTGGACAGTGGGGGCAGTTCATACATCTATGAACTGTCGTAACAAAAAAAGGACGGGACTGCTGCTGGCGATGATGTTTGTTTTTGGTCAATAACGTGTTGCGTTGTAGGGAGCGCGCTTCACTGTATGCGTTTTGAATGGCTTCCTTGGAATATTCATTAACTAATATTCACTTTCTGGGTTTGACGATATATAAAGACGCGGAGGGACAGCTGCACACCACCTTATTCAGAAAGGCGACCTCTCGGAACACCATTCTGAGAGCGGATTCATTCCATCCCCCGCATCTCATTAGAAATATTCCACACGGCCAATTCCAGAGATTAGGCGTATCTGTGATTTCGAAAATGATTTTCACGAGCAGGCCGAGCTGATGGAGAAAAGATTCAGTGATAGAGCCTATCACCCTAAAGCCATCCAAAACGCATACAGTGAAGCGCGCTCCCTTCAACGCAACACGTTATTGGCCAAAAAGAAACATCATCGCCACCAGCAGTCCCGTCCTTTTTTGTTACGACATATAGTACACAAGCGACGCGGATCAGGCAAATTATTAAGAACAATTGGTCCATTATTGAAAGTGATGCGCAACTACGTGAGGTGTTCCCTGAACCACCCATGGTGTCTTTAAAGAGTGCACCCAGCCTAGGAGATAAATTAATGCGCTCTCACCTACAGGTGAAAAAGAGAGAAACCTGGCTGCGTAAACCCATTGGCACCTATAGATGTATGAACTGCCCTCACTGCCCAAATGTTACACAAGCCAAATCTTTTATGGATACTAAAACCACGAGAGAATACGGACAGAGAGATTTCATTAATTGCAATTCTACATTTGTCATATACCGCCTAACTTGTCCTTGCGCTGAAGGGTTCTTTTATATCGGACGCACAAAAAGGCGCATGCGAGATAGGCTAGCAGAACATAAATACCTGTATGCTATCAGAGTGGGCAATTTTGACTATCCCATGGCGAAACATTTCAATGAATATACCATGGTAAAAATGATTCTCTGCTGCGCATACAGGGCGTCGAGCATATCAAACCTCTTCCGAGGGGTGGGGACAGGCTAAAAAGACTTAATCAGAGGCAGACTTTTTGGATACACCAACTGGATGCCATGCGCTATCCTGGTCTAAATGAGGATATTGATTTTACTTGTTTTTTTTGTGATGCTTATTTGTACTTCTGGTCATTTTTTTCTGTGGCATCACTTATTACCCCAGGCTATTTTTAGATGCGTCCCACGCATCTCTATAAGAGGCTTTGGTGTCCGTCCGTCCGTCCGTCCGTCCCTCCGTCCGTCCGCCCTCCCGTGATGTGTTTCCCTCCCGTGATGCGTTTCTGAATTGTGATTCCCTCCTGTGATTCCCTCTTGTGTCCACAAGGTGGCAGTCGCTCAGTTTTGGCCTGGAGCTCATGCGTGCAAACCAACCGTGCTCTTTGCCAGTGAGAAAAACATGGCGGCACTTCCTGTGGATTTTCACATGAAAGTTTTGCTTAATTTAAAGTCCCTAAGCGACTATAAATGTTGTGGCTTCCATATATTGATGTAAAAGTGCCCCACGAAGTAATGAAGCACAACAAAGTTACTCCACATTACCATTTGACCACTCGTTTTTCTATGCTAACAGGGTAGCTAATGTAGCATTGTAAATGATCCAGGGAGAAAGGGGGAAATGTTGTGATTTCAGTCCGCCTGAGGCAACGATTTTCGTGGGGAAGATGACCTGCATCTCGGTGGCAATGAACCACGCCCCCGTGCCTTATTTGGCTCGCTCAGCACGTGCGTCCTCAGTCCAATCGCAATGCTTTATTTTCCCCAGACGTTTAATCGCATTTAAGTGAAAGTGCCATGTATACACATCGCAAAATAACTCTTAATCCGATCTATTTAAATCGCATTTATTAAATCGGACTTAAAAACATCATGTACACGTAGCCAATGTCTCATTGATTAGTTTATGGAACTTACGGTTTGTCTGTTACGGTCCACGAAGACAATATCCACGTGAAAACGCAAACGCCTGCAAACCACTGTTTTGACAGAAATACAGTTTTCACCTGTCGCCTACTTTTTCTTCCCAAAGCGGCATTTAAAAGTATTCCATGAAATCCAACATCAACGTCACTTCAAATAGGTGACAGCATCATGCTCACACATGAAATAACACTTCAGTGAGGGGGGGACATCACTGCTCTCATATTAAAGTGAAAAGAGAATTTCACATTTTAGTTTATTTAATGTAGGCCTATGCAAAATTGCAAATAGCCTATTCATTGAAATCTGTCCAGAAAGGGTTGTAATGTTTGCCTGTTTTTTATGTTTGTAATTAAAAAAAAAAAAAAAAAAAAAAAAAAAAAAATTTAAAAAAAAAAAATAGCCTAACAAAAATAGAGATTTTATGTTAAAAAAAAATGTGATATGGGATGGACCGATGGCCCCCCTAAGCTAAATTCGCCTTAGGTCCCCACATTGCTAAATGTAGTGTAAGGGATTATTTTGAAAAGACAGTAACATGTAATCAGCAATGCATTACAGTTTTTCAGTAAATTGCCCAACACTGTTGAAATCCTATGGTACTTTTTCAAATCCAGGCTTATACAGTACATGGTAGGCTTATTGATAAATTGCCTTGACAGGTTATGAGGAGGCCAAGGGGGCGTTTGGGCAAAAAAGGTTCAGAACGGGCATAGACGGACGCATCTGTTGTCCGCCTGTCGGACTTGTTTAATCTTTGTTGTCTCTGGTGTGCGCAAATGTGTTTAGTGCGTAATGGGTCACATGTGGTGATGTCACTATTTAAGGGAGGCCTTTCTTTTCAATGGTGAACGTAGCCCTGATGAAGACCTGGTGAGGTCGAAACATGTCGGCTTTTTAATGTAACCCCAGCCCAGTACCATTAAAGGCTTTTTAATGTAACTTCCCGTTTGGACACCTTATTTTGGAGTGCCTGGATGAACTCTTCTCTCTACATGAACTGATCCCCGATATCCAAGAGCACCCAAAAACTTAAATGAACAGACTGAACAGATTGCCCAAATAATGTTCTGACTTTTATCTAAATTATTTGGTGATATCCCTCACAACAGTGCAACAGCACATGAGCCTAATGGCGAGAGTTTTTTCCCTCAGCACGTAATGAAAGCTAATCTCGGACGTCTGATGACAGGTGGTGACAGCGCATGAGGGAAAGAAGTTGCAAACTTGATCGTGTTCGGTTTTCGTCAGTCCAACGGAACACTTCTGGCTATAGAAAATTAATCTGTATTGCAACAAATCTAGTTAGGCCTAGGTCCTATATAGGCTATCCAAGATATTTAATTTAGACAGAATCCTTTCAAGCCGTTGCAGCATCAACGTGGTGATATAGCCTACTGTCTGCACTTGTTCCGTTGCCTGCCTCATAGCAGAGAAGGAATGGCTTGCTGTTGTTGAGGATTTGTAACGTGGATTATCGAAACTGAAGACTTGATTTCTTCTATTGATACCTTTTTGTTTGGGTATAATTACGGACAATGCAAATAACTGATTTTTGTGACGTTCGGACATTTTTGGAAGGAATATAATCGAATTAGTCCCGCCGCTTGGGTTATTGTTTTTTCGCGTGCATGTGGATGAGCATAGGCTATTGAATTTGATTGCAGCCTAATAGGCCTACTGAACAGTGGACTGAAATTGAAAATAGGACAAAGAGTGGCATTTTTCTCGGGTGCTATGACTTCTTGCTTTGCAAGAAGACAGTCTCCTCACTCCACGGGCAAAAAGCACCATGGTCAGACCCTGGCGCGCATGTAGGCAGACATGAAAGACTCACTACTCCACGGGCAAATATCGGGAAAAATTAAGCACCACCAGCATGGACAGCTCCCCACGAGTCACTTATAATGGTTGGTCTTTTCCTGGGATTTGATTCATGTTGTTTGGGGGAAAATATTAAAATAGCCTTTGTAATGTTAAGAATATTTCCAAAGAGCCAAGATGGGGCTTAAGATCAATATGGCCAGGTTTTGTCTCCGTGCGTACACACAGACACGCACACACACACACACACTCTCTCTCTCTCTCTCTCTCTCACTCTCTCTCCTCTCTCTCTCTCTCCCCTCCTCTCTCTCTCTCTCTCTCTCTCTCTCTCTCTCTCGCCACAGACCTACGCAAGTGCAAGACAAGTTTTCACCTCCTCGTGAAGTGTTAAGACCTGGGCCTATTTAAGGTCGCTGTAAATGGTTGTAATGTAGCAGAAAGTGCGAGACATTCGATGGACTCGTTGCACGCAACAAGTTGTGAAATTATTTCTTAACGGTTTTAACCGCATCATTCGCGACTCTCGAGCAGTTTGAGAACTGAGAAGAATGAGAGAGAGAGAGGGCAGTGACTATACCATGTCACTGAGACTATGTATGTGTGCTGCGCCTATACTGAATCCAAGTGCAGAAAAAACATATCCATATAGATTATTACATAATGCACCATGTTAATACATTTCCATCAAAAAAAAAAAAGTTGCGGCCGCATTCCGTAATAAATTTCGCATTTTGTAATAATTTATTACAAGATGAGAAAAAAGTTATTACGAAATGCGTTCAAGAAATGTATTACGAAATGCGTAAATTATTACACAATGCGGCGATTGTCACCACATTATGTAATAATTTGTTACATTATTACATAGGCTATTGCACCGTTATTACATAATGCGGCGTTACAAAGACAGCTGACTGGTCCCAAAATCTGTGTAATAAAGGAAACCAGAATATACGTATACTCGAAGTCAGAATCTGACTTTCAGTTTCCAACACTTTAAATGCCTTCCAAAACTTTAAGTAAACTTTACGAGAATATGTCACTTCTAGACAGTGGTGCTATTGTTTTAGCATGTGCACCTGTTGCATCCACATGTGGTGTTTTGGTGCAGGCCATTGACATTTTTAATGAATTAATAAAATGATGCTGAGTGATTGGTGATTGATAGGCTAATGACGAATAAAAGTGTGGTCCATTGTTTTTTGAAGTGAATAGGCCTACAGCATTAAGTTTGGAAACACCACTATCGAGCTTTGGTCATTCACAGATCAGAGCACATTTCACATTCATTCTTACCCTCAAGGGCATTGTCCTGCCTTACAGTAGGCTTGTGAATGAACAGACTGGGTACATCCCAATATGTGACCTTGCCTCCTCCACTTGTGCTTGTCTCCTCGTCCCGCCTCCTGGCCCCTCCTCCGTGGAGAAAACGATAAAGTTTCCCAGCTGTCAGCCTCGCCACAACAACTTTTGAGGGACTGTTTTTCATTCACCATCCCAATTGCAAATGAGAAAAAGACTTTACAATTGAGCTTTTGCAAGATATTGAAATATAATGCTGTTGTCAGTGATGTCATCATGACGAGAAGCAAGTGGAGGAGGCAAGTGGAGGAGGCAAGGTCACATATTAAAACGCACTCACTGTGGAGATCTGAAGAGAAACCCCGCCCTTTTCCTGGCAGTGCGATATAAACATTGGGCCGATGCCTGTGACGCCACAGTCTGAGGGGGCCGGCTCGGCAGTAACCGGAGAAGTCAAGTAGCCCCGCTTGAACAAGTACAAACATGCCCAGCACATCAGACGGATCGGGTTGCGTGTACTTTTAGTTATAATAACCATAATTGTTTACCATACTACCAAACACACTGTATCAGAACGGCAGGAGAAATGTCTCAAGTTTATTTTGAACACAGGCACTTTGGATTTATTTCCCCTGATTTTCTTCTGTAACCTAAATTGCTTAACAGAAAATGAATTTAGGTCTATTTGAATGAAATGCCGACCTCTGACATTTTCTACCTCAGCATGGGCAAGCTTTGGGCTAGCATCAACACCTCACCTCTGGGCATGTAAGTGTCATTCTTAAGCTTTTCTTTGTTTTTGAAAATTATGAACCAAGTTGAAATGATGAAGGAAGGATACCTAGAGAAGAGAAGCAACGGACTGCTTCAGCTTTGGAAGAAGAAGCGGTGCCTCATGACAGAAGACCGACTGCACTTATTTGACCACAAGCGCAAAAACGGGAGCACCGGCGGCGGCGGCGGCGGCGCAGGGCTAAAAGAGAAGCAGCTGCTCTTTGAAGATATGGCCACGGTGGACTGCGTGGAGCACAAGCGCGGTTTTGTTTACTTCACCATTGTCATGTCTGGCGGCGAGGAGATTGATTTCAGGTGTCAACAAGAAGGCACAGCCTGGAACGCCGAGATAGCGCTGGCGCTGGTGCGCTTCAAGAACCGCGTCGCTGTCCAGACGGGGAAGAGCCGCTATCTGTCTGTCAACAGCAGCAGCGAGGAGGATTTCATTAGCTCCGGCTCTGGATAGAGTAGGAGCTATCACACAGACCAAGTAAGTCCCCCTTTATGTCAGTTTAGTCATCATGAAATAAAATATTGGGAGTCGTAATAGCCCCAACCAGTTGACAACGCTCGCATACTCTGTAGCCTACCCCATGTGATGTAGGTCTTTGCTGCAGATGGGAATGATAGGCCTATATATGCCCTGCTTGTTATGATAATGCATGTTGCTGAATTGCAGGACTATGTGAGTTTGTTTGATGGCAAGGTGGTGGCATTCCAAAGTTGTTTTTATTCTAAGCATTTTGTGCAAACAATCTCAGAGTTATGTACAACAATCAGAGGTAATGTTTACCAAAGGGACCAGGATCTCTGCACATAATGATTTTGCATCTTCCCTGCCTGATATGCTTTCCTCTGTATTCCTCCACATCTGTAACAGATTTGTGTGGTGTTTCTGAACCCACAGACCCAGACTCAGTTGGGTTGACCACTGCCTCCCCCTGGAGTCTCCCACAACGGATCTGGGAGACGATCCAGACGCATACACACACACCACAGAACAGAAGGAGACACAGACAGACAAAGGTGGAGCTGGAGGAAGGACAACGGAAACAGCGCTCGTAAAACTGAGATGCTTATTTTACCTTCTGGATTTGTTTACAGAAGACACTGAAAGATGCCGTGCACCATAGGGGACGTCAGGCTGGTTGCCCTGTTCCCCTGTTGCACTTCCCTCTCCAGAGAAAGGACACATGGGACGTATGGACAAGATGCCGTTTGTCACTTAAGTGTGGAGGTGGTTTTAGACTTATTTCAAGTAGTTACACAAATGTATGAAGCATATGACAACTGCATGATAAGATAGTGCTTCTAAATGCATTCATGTTATTTTGAAGAATATTACATAATGATGAAGTAAGCAATATTTTGGCTGCAATAATCTCTTCTACGCAGAGAAGGTATTGATTGATATTACGCATATGATGTGGCAATGCAGATGCTCTGTTTACTTTTGGAAAACACATTTTCATGACTTAAGACATTGCTTTTGAATGTTGTCAAAGAACCACACATGGAGTGCACGATACATGTGGACTGAAAGCCTTGGACTGTGTGTGTACCATGCTCACATTCTTAAGCGATGACTGTTTCTGTTTGGAAATTCTGCCATTTAAGCCCTCCAACTTTTGTGGCTTTCTGTAAGTATTTCTGCTTTGAGAGAAACATCTACCGGGCAAACAGCTGCTGTGTAACTGTTGAAGGCCCACTGTGTAACATTTTACATTGTTTATTATCAAATACAGTATGCTGCCTGTTCACAAACTTTTTGATTTGTTGGATATTCTCCACCATCAATCAATACATTTTGGCACATTCCCATTGGCTTTGACTTTGGCCTTTGTGTGTCCATGAAGGGGTGTGGGAGTTGCTCCCATCTCCATTTTCATGCACCATCTTTGACTACTTTTATCTAATCAGGGACACACTGTACACAGTTCCATTTTTTTTTGTTGCTTTGTCTTATGACATGATAAAGTCACAACAGCTATTGGTGTCCTAGTCACTTCTCAGCCATGCCAAGTTTGAGGCCTGAAAGGAAAACCTTACACCCGGGGTGTCAAACTTGAATTAACCAAGTAAAGGGCCAAAATCTAAATCTGGAACAAAGTCACGGGCCAAACGCAATATGTTTTTACAAAAAAAAACAGATTTGCATCATAGTTCATATGCTGGCATATATTCTGTCGCATATCAGTGTGAGCTGTTTCACCTGGGCCCACTCATTACACTGTGACATGACTCACTGTGACATACCAAATTTCATGACCTGTAATGCTACTATGTTAAGGTCTAGGTGGGCCAACTGCAATACACACTTGAAATGATCTCGCGTGCCAAATGAAAATCTGATTCCATGGGCCATATTTGGCGTCTGGGCCTGAGTTCCCTGCCCTACAAACCTTTTAAAGTAGCCTACTAATACACAACAAGACAATTTATTGTCCAATAGACATGGCTGTGGGGACTAATGTGCACACACAGTAATACACACATATAAACACGAATGATCATTCACCTGTCTGCCGGCCTTGTCACGCTCAGGTAGTTCATTCATTGTGTGACTCACACTCTCACGCAGTAATCCATGCAATTAAAGAGGCGTTAACAAACCCTATCCGTTTTAGACAAATCTGGTGGTGTGTGGTGTGTGAAGGTCTTTTCCTCTGGCTTGCTTCACACCCTCTTGTGTTGGAAAGTCTCTGAGATTACTCCTACCAGCACAATGCATTACAACAGTGTCCATTCAGGCTTTTCCATCTTCAGCAACTGCTTCTCTGCCCGTGTGGCTTAGAGGCATGTCCTGACGAGGTTGTAAATATGGAGATTATTGGATGACCCAGAACTGATATTGTTGCTGTCACTGTTTGCTGTTATCTCAGTTAAGTTGACTTAAGGGGACATCCCCCCCCCTATTCCATGTGGTGGCTCAAACACCTGGGGTGCCACTGGCCCTGACAAGACAAAGGGGCACTTTGGGGTGGGGGGTTGCCGTATATAAGCTCACCTTAGAAATTCCTCTGGGAGTCTCTTTCCATCTCTAAAGGGGCTCCAATCTCTGTCTTTCTCTCCCTCTCTCCCTCTCTCTTTCTCTCTCTCTGTCTGTCTGTCTATCATGGGTAAACTGTATTTGATTTCACTGTACCCTATGTAACCTACAGTAGCCTTGAGTTAAATGTAATGTTACCTTGCAGTTGATAATTAAATTGTCATATAACTTTCATTCATTTGTATCTCCTCATCTGTATCATGCCATTTGCCTTTCCTGTGTCTTAAGTTAAGTTAACACTGCTTCTGTTTCAAATGCCCACTCCTTTCCGTCGTTGGTTAGGAATAAAGTGGAGGGAAAAGTTATTTTATACTTTTACAAGGTCCTCAATGACTAAGCAAAACTCAACCCACTCAGCCTGTGTGTGCTTCTTTGAAAGTACAACGGGTTCACAATATACCCTGGAAACACACCTTTATTTTTAATCTGAGGACGGGAAATAAATCAGAGACAGACACAGTGTGTAAAGGTGAAATACTAGCAGTAATTTGAAAAGAAGGCAATAATGTACATATTTATTGCATTTTTTATTAAGAAAAGAAGAGGTTGGTTTGGAAGAGAAAGTCGATAACTTTTAGTGCAACCAGCCTTTGCCTTTTCCACGGCACTCTCTCTGCCTTTGACTCATCATGTACATCAGTGCTTCTCAACTTTAAACAAACGTCCCCTTGACTTCATCATAAGCCTCCCAACGCCCCCTTGACAAGATAGATTATTGCCCCCCATTTGGAAATAAACAGTGCCCCTTTCTTGGCTGTCGCCTTTTCAACACCCCCCAAGGGCCCCCTAACATCCCGTGGAGGGCTGTTGAGCCCCCCGTGGAGAAACACTGTACACTATAGAGTGGGGGCTATGAAACAGGCCACCGTTTATTTTTTGTGCACCCGTGTGAATGCAGTGCACGTGGTTCATATTGCTCTTTTCGTCTTCTTCTCAGAGGGCCTAAGTATGAGGCGGCACTTTCTGCCTTGCTTGGGTTCACAGCACAGGCCAGGCCCAACAGTGGTGAGTAGGAACAGGAGCAGGGCAGTGGCATAATGCAGCGATTGTGTTTCCCTTGGAAAGTCCCAACTGAAAGGAGGAACTGTGAAAGACAGGCACAGTTATATGGCACAGCAAACAACACAGTATGGCGCACTAATGTGACTCAGCTTCTTGGCAGATCCACCAGTGGACTGGGCTCTTCCCAGAAACGTCAGTTCTCCAGCTCAGTATTGTTCAGCTGCCCGGCATCTTTCAGCACTTGTTTCCTGCGCCGTTTGAAGACAGAGGACAGGCAGGGACAGATGATGACTCCATGGGCCTGGCCCTGGGCCTCCTCCTTGGGTGTTGCTAATTTCCAAAAAATGAGTTTTAGGCCAGATGTTAGACCCTATAATGTTGGGGGGTTGGGGTTGTCTGTTGAGAAAATGTAAAAAATACAGCTGTTAAAGGCACAATATTAACGCAATATGAGAATGCAAATATGTGGGCTTGGGCTTCAGAGCCCCCTTGGCTTTTGGGCCCCCGGGCCCATGTAGTAATCGATCTCTGAGGACAGGAGATGTAGGGAGGGAGGTGTGCATGCTGTATGCAGGGAGATGCGCATGCTGTATGCAGGGAGATGCGCATGCTGTATGCAGGGAGATGCGCATGCTGTGGGAGGTGTGCATGCTGTATGCAGGGAGATGCGCATGCTGTGGGAGGTGTGCATGCTGTATGCATGCATCCGCATGCGTATTTGGTTCATGTACTGCAGTATTCACTGGGTTTGCCGACTGCTTTACAAACGTGAGTCAGAGGAGGTAATGCTGCGTATTAAGTGTAAAGACAGCTATGTCCATCATTGGGCTGATGAATGAGTCATTAGTCAATGTTGTATGAACATGTTTTCCAGGATTGTGACACAAATGATCAAATGTATATTTCTGTTTTAATTTGATTTGATGATTTCAATCAACTACATTTTTGCAAACGGACCATATTGCTTTACTACAAAGAAGTCAGAATTAAAGCAGTGAATCTCATGGGCTTATTTTGTTTGTGGTCCTTGGCTTTGATCAAATTCGTATGCTAATAAGAATGAAACCACAAAATATTTCCCCTCTGTGCAGAAAGATGTTTTGTGAGTCCCTCGTGGAGCCATTTTTGCCAAACTGCAAACAGAGTTAGAGTGAAAAACGAAAAGATGCAAAAATAGACATGGCAATTAGAAAAGGAATGTCACTACGCAGATCACGCAAATGAACCCAATTATGTACAGCCAGTTATATCCCAAAGAGGGGAAAAACACACATTTCCCTTCATCACACACAGACTGGCTTCTTTTTCCAGAAATGAAGACGCACGGAGGTCTCTCTCTCACTCTCTCTCTCTCTCACACACACACACACACACACGCACACACACTTTTCCCCTCTCTCAATCTGTCCCTTTCTCACGCCCACCTCTCCCACTCCCTCTCTCTCTCTCTCTCTCTCTCTCTCTCTCTCTCTCTCTCTCTCTCTCTCTCTCTCTCTCTCTCTCTCTCTCTCTCTCTCTCTGCATATTCTCACATTATATTATATCCATGAAATAAGTCTTAACCCTATCCAGACTGGGGGGGGGGGGGGCGGGGGCTAAAAGTGCCCGAACCAACTTTGATGTCGTATAATTCCTTAATGACTTAAGCTATGACTACGAAACTTTGTGACTTTTCCTAAAATTTTGTTGGCTACAGTCTAGTACCAAAAGATTATGTTTATCATTTTTGCCTTTACCATGGCAACGGCTTTCTGACAGGTATGTCTGACCGAAAATCACTGATCTAAGTCTCATTATTGTTCCTTTTTCATATTTTTTTGTTATTTCCATTAGCATCAGACAGCTTTGTGAGCATTAAAGTGGTCTGAAGCACAGAATCATTAAAATTTAAGTGCATTACCTAAATTTGATGGAAAATAGATTATGGCGAGATTTTGGGCATTATAACTAGATGATGTCATATTGACATCCTAATACCAGATAATGACACAAAAATGTAATTCATAGATGTCCATATGTAGATCATCTCCCTAAAGTTTGGTGGTCATACCGTATTCCGTTCATGAGTTATGAGGGGGGGGTCAAAAGAGCCCCCCCCCAGGCCCAGGAATGCCAAAAAAGCCCAGTCTGAATAGGGTTAACTTTTGCCATAGATGCATGCAGCGTTGGGATGGTAGATCAGTACAATTCACGAGGCCCAGAATATGGTTGGGTTTTGTTACCAAAATAATTATTTTCTTTCTGGAGATCCACAATATCTAGTGGCGCCCCTGACGTCATGGGAGAAATTACAGTAAGCAGTCTATTACTGTGGCATGGCACAACAGCTGAGCCGACCACAGCCAAACAATGGGAGGTGCTCACTACCCACCCCATACAGACACTACATTTGTGGCATAGGCTATACAAAGATACTATATTATCCATGACAAAACGCCACACTCTGATTACCATTCTTGTTTTCTCAGTACTGTTAACCTTATTTCTGTTTTTCATAAAATTTAAAAAGTGAATAGCAAGCAATGTGCCGTGTTTACTTCTGATCTGCACCTGCATTGCTGGGGGGCATCCACGAGCATTGAAGATGCTATCCACATTTATATTAGTTGTAACATGTAGCCCACTTAAGGTCTGTTTAGGTTAGAATAATGGTCAGCTGTGCAAATGTGTTTTTAACTCTGTATTCTTATTTTACGCTCTGTCGAGTGTTGAGGTTCAAACTCCAACTGCTAAATAAATAAGGTAGGGTCAATATTCCACACATATAATGTATAGTCTCTTCCACTTATTGAATAAAAATATTGTGGATAAATACAAAATCTGGGATTCATGTTGGTGATCTAATTTTGATTATTTCTTAAATACTTATTGGAACATAATTTACTGTATAGCAATAGGCTCTTAAAGGAGTTACTGTCCTCACACACACACACACACACACACACACACACACACACACACACACACACACACACACACACACACACACACACACACACACACACACACACACACACACACACACACACACACACAGAGAGAGAGAGAGAGGTGGGCGTGAGAAAGGGACAGATTGAGAGAGGGGAAAAGTATGTGTGTGCGTGCGTGCGTGCGTGCGTGTGTGTGTCAAAGATATAGAAAGGAAGGGATACACAGGCAGACAGACAGAAAGAGAGGACGGGAAGATACTGAGAAAGAAGGACAGAGATTCCAAGGGTGGGTTCCCTCTTGACAGCATGGTGTCAGGCTGTGAAAAGGTGCTACACAGTCTCTGCTAACTGTGAAACTGTGAGAATGCCAGCACCATCCCAGGTGTACCATATATATCCTCTGTTGTTTTCACAGTACTACAACCCCAGAGATACTTCACTGTATTTACCTTGGCTAGGGTTACACATACATCAAGTAATTCTATCTCAAACATCATAATAATGTTCGGTAGAGCTAAAGGAAATATTTTTGTATGTAAAAACTGTATGTGTTGTAGCAAATGGATTGAGATGGGTGGTGACACATTCACTTACACCTGCTAACCAGCAGAGGTCATGCTTTGTTTAGATGAAGTCTGTGTGCTGACGAAACTCAAAACTGCTCCACATGACCACACTATCCCCAAGTATACAAAAAGGATTTCATTTCCCCAAGTTTTTAAATTCCATCTAAAATTTTGACCATTTTGAAATTTTAAGTAGGCCTACCAAACATAACATACTGTTTGACCTGAAGCAGCACAGTGTGTGCACCCACTCACTCGATCATGCCCAGTTGGGTCCAGTTGGGTTCAGGTTTCAGAGCTACTCTGTGCAGGCCCAAGCCCAGACATATTCAGGCCCTTTATATACAGTACAGTATAGGGACAACTCATCAAGCTCTGCCAATGCCTAGAATAGACCTTACCACACTCCGGCCTCACTCAGACAAATGCTTCTCTCTAATCCGGAGTGGTTCGACAGCGTTGATTGCCTTTAGTGGGTGCCGATGGGGGGAAGCAAGAGTGGGCTTTAGCCTGGCCGGGGTCCCCTTCAGGTCAGGGGCACTGCAGGGCCGCTTCAAGGTATTTGAGGGCCCTAGGCAAAAAGACACTTGAGGCCCTTTTCAACTCGAGAGAGTCCCCCTCAAGAGACATTTCAATAGCAGGATCATTGCACATTCTAGTTATTGAATTTAGGAAGGTCCTGTCACTCACACAGTCATTGCTGTCAATTGAATTAATTGGGGGGGTGAAACAGAACTTGCATAGAGACATTTGCACTAAGAGAACTTATAAAATAATTGTGACTTAGTGAGTAAATAAGCATGCAAAACATTCAAAATATCAAGAGTTAATATCAAGAGTGTAGTATACTGTAATTATTATATTAATGGTAGTGGCATGCACAAGTAGCACAATATTTCCATTAGAGACATAAAACAGAAACATCTTTCAGGCAACAACAAATGTCTGTCTCCCCCTCTTAGACTGGAAAGCACACATTATACCCCTATCATCACCATGCATAGCTTTTAACATGATCATTAATAACACAATGCTAAAAATATGTTGAGAGATTGTTATCTGTGTTATATACAGTATGTTTGCAGCTGGCCATACCATCCGATACACAGTCGCCACTGCCAGGAGCTGAGAGTCAGGGCTGGACTGCGATGAAAAATCAAGCTGGGCATTTTCTGCTAGGATCAGTACACCGAAGCCTTTGATAAAACTTTATTCATCCAATATGAGCTATTTTGACAGCAATACCCAAAATGCTTTATTTATATCTGACTGTTTTGGATGACCTGCATCGGCATTGCGACTGATACCTTTGAGGTTATGCTCAGTCAAAAATCAACTGTCCTCTGGACAAATGCCATGTATGCCATATGGCCAATCCAGCTATGCTGAGAGCGCCAGGCGTCATAATTGAAGCATGATAAGAGTTGTAATGTACCCAGAACGTTGTGAAAACTTAACCAGAACATTGTGGAAGAAGACTGATAGGACGACCATGTTTCTGGCAGCAGTTGTGCCCAACACTGTCACTGTGGCCATGAGTGCATAGCAAAGATGTTTTTGTGAACAGCAGGGCCTTCGCTGGATCACTGGCTGCCATCACCCCTGAATTATAGCGACATAGTGCACTCTCACACACTTACTACTACACACACACTTACACGGTATATAGTGCTACACACACATAGAGACGTAGTTAGGCCTACTGTACACTCTCCACTAGAGACAGATATGTAGTACTGTACAGTCTCACTATACACACAAATATGTACAGTAGTACTGTACAGTCTCACTATACACACAGCCATGTAGTGAGCACTCAAGTAGGCTTTCCTTGTCAATGGGCCATTGTACTCAAGATTTAAGATTCACATATTCAAAAAGCCTCATTGTCTTATGAAGACCATATCTATATGCACATTATGAGTGCATCTATAACAACTTATAATGTGCCTCATAATTTAACGTAGTGCATAATGACTACACTCATGACGCTCCATGATGCATTATATCAAAAGTTATATGAATCCTTGGGTGGCGTGAGTGCTCGTGGCTAGTTAAAAACTACAGGCTGAGTGATGGGGCGAATAATGAATGACCCAACCAAGCTCTTCATGTTGATTTACACCATCATTTGCACTTGACATGAATGCACAGTTCACAGAAAGTATTTGTGGGGGAAATCCACTACATTAATTCACTTTGGCCAAAGTCTTTCGAATGGTGATGTCAGACTGAAGGTAGCCTACTACGCAAAACCTTGGTTGTGCAGCAGTGGTCAGTGCTGCTAGATTCGGACAATGGCTGGGTCACCAGGAAACGCTTCCACACACTTATTTAAGTCTCAGGAATGCAAGGAGACACTTCATATGACCTGGTGGTGGCGTCTCCCTTTAAAGCAAACTCTGACGACTTACATTGAATATTATAGTGACTTATGAGTCCTTATAAGTTCATCATCCAGACTTGTGCATAGTAGTATTAGTAGTAGTAGTACTAGTAGTCATAATGCATTATAAGCCATAGCAGTCAGTATGCACTCACGCGCGCACGCACACACAAACACACACACACAGAGCAAGAGAAAGAGAGAGAGAAAGGCCAGGAGAGAGACAGATAATGTCTGAATCCTGCTGCATGTTCTTGGAAATCTTGATAGAGCTGTGCCATGCCATTCATATCTATCCCTCAGAGCAGATAGCCTTCACATTGCCAAACAACACAATACGTTTATGACAACTGAATAGAAGGCCCTGACTTCTCAGAAGAGAATAGTTTTGTTGGCCACTCAGCCCTACCTGACATTGTCACATTAATTAGTCAGCAGAAAGTAACCCTAGCCATTTCCTAGTAAACAAGACAATTGTTTAACCCCTTTACACAGAGCCTATGTTATAACATGACTGTGACTAAAATTTTAATGACCAAGTCTTAATCTGTTACTTAAGACTCTCATGCAATGTCGTAGCAATGTTGTTATGATGTAGTTGAGTCTTTTCAGCAATGAGTGAACGGGCCCATCTGCGCTAAGAGGATACATAGAGTTAAGAATATAGTTGAGTTGAATACCGTGGAAGTTTATTGTCGCTATACAAAGGGAAATTGAGATGTGTGAAGCAGTTGAAAGGAATATTAAAATAGAATATATATTTTGTACATGACACAAATATACCTATATGCGACACACAGACACGCAAAACAATCTATAAGCCATGAAATAACATTATTTTGTTGTGAAATGCCTCAACAGCATTTTTTCACTTTTTTCACCAAATTGTGTAAAATAATGCTTGTGAAGTAATACAGTACTATACTAACAGGCATCACTCATAGTAGAACACTGTCTCACCGTTATCAGTCTGTCACACATGCCTTCTGTAAAAGCAACAAGGCGTCAGGACAGACCTCTGATCTTGACACATGCTGCATGGGTTGTGGCGTGACTATGGTAGGCATGCTAAGCTCACATTCTGTCATGTAATGAAGTGTGTGTGTGTGTGTGTGTGTGTGTGTGTGTGTGTGTGTGTGTGTGTGTGTGTGTGTGTGTGTGTGCGCGCGCATGCGTGTGTGTGCATGTACGTGTGTGTGCATGTACGTGTGTGTGCGTATGTTTGTGTTCTCCATGGCTTAAGCAGGTGGGCCAGGGGGGTTGGTCTGTTTATGAGGACACTGACAAGAGTCGAGGTATTCCACTCATCTGTGAGGTCATTCAGAATGATATATAATCGAATTAACTGTGTGTGCGTGTGTGCATAAGTATGCATTTGTGAATTTTCCTCAATGTGTGTGTGTGTGTGTGTGTGTGTGTGTGTGTGTGTCTGTGTGTCTGTGTGTGTGTGTGTGTGTGTGTGTGTGTGTGTGTGTGTGTGTGTGTGTGTGTGTGTGTGTGTGTGTGTGTGTGTGTGTGTGTGTGTGTGTGTGTGTGTGTGTGTTAGGCTTTGAGGCTTTGTGCAGTGATGAAAACTCATGATAACCACGTCAGGATGTCTGCCAGAGCAGGCTCCAGTTACTGCATGCTGGGGATTTTGTGTGGGATTATTTTCTTTCGTTTCGGCTTGTTATTCTTGGGATTATTTCCTTTTGTTTTGGCTTGTTTTTGCTTGGCTAACAGTTTATTTGAAGGTGTCTACATCAGAGTGACGTCATCAGGGGGTGAAAGTAGTTTTCGTTTCTTACCGGTGCTACCCCACACCATAACCCACAAACAAACAATAAACAAACAAAATAAACATGAGCATTACATATCTATAATCGCTGCATGACTATTTTGTGTCTCTTCATAGGAGGACACTTGTATTAAATGGCATAGTGTGGTTGTATGTGTTTTCTACTGAAACAGCACCCGTCTACTTTCACCACTGGACGTCATGCTATACACATGATGAAAACACATTCAACATTAGCATGAAATAGACTACTGTTGCAAAAGGAAAAAATAGCGAGCGCTCTATAGTCTTTTCTCCAGGTTGAAGGGGTGCATCTGGTTATTCCTTTTAGGGCTTGACAGACTTATGAACTGTATCCAAAGCACTCTCCTTTGAGTCAAGGTAGTTGAAGTATTAAAAACCCTTTATTTTACATCGGGGTAAACATGTTAAAAACGCCGACCGGTTTCAGCCGTCTGGCCTTCATCAGGGCGTGGTTAGAAGCTCAGGTACCTGGGTAACACAGTTCTAGTTCTATGCAAAGATTGTGTGCTTGCCCCAGTGTACAGGACATTCTTGACATTTGAAATTGTTTTTGGTTCTCTCGTAATTTTAATAACAAGTCATGTTCTCTTTTAAACATTCTCAAGAATTCAAGAATGTTCTCTTAAACATTTTTTTCTCACCCTGAACGTGAATGTGAAAGGTTCCCTTTAAGTCAGGGGAGGGGGGCAGATGGGAAACTTTCAGCCAGACGGTCCTGGGATGGACTGGGAGGACTCCATTAAGCATGACACGAGTCTCCTCGCAGGGCACTCTACACCAAAAATGCCTGGGTCGTTTTTGACAGTCCCAGTCCAGTCCTGCCATTCTAGGGGCATCTGGTAAAACATCCCTTGAACAGAAAAAGGATCCCTACACATTTACGTTCAGGACAGGAGTGGTAGGCCTAATCTGGCATTTATATAGGGCAGTGGTTTGACAGTCCTCAGGTTACTGTTTTTTCTGTATTTTCTTCACAAATTGGAATCAGCCACACATAAATGTCCAGATTTTTTTTTTGGTCCTAATCTAGCCTTGTTCACATTCATTCAGGGAATGACAAATGGATTTTTAAGTGCAGTCTGTTAGTATTGGCACCCCTTCATTTATTTACAAAATGTCCAATATATCCAGAATGAATGGAAATATATACAAACTTCTACCACCACGATCTTTTCATTAAGGTTCGATGATATTTATTCGTCAATGTTTCTGTAGCTGTAACTGCTGCACTGCTTGGACTAAAAATGAACTCATTAAAGACCAAAATCATGGACATCAATAGCAAGAATACCATCCCCATAACCATGGACCATCAGGCATTAGAGGATGTGAACACCTTCACATACCTTGGCAGCATTATTTCAGTGGAAGGCGGCACAGAAGAGGATGTACAAGCCAGGATTGGAAAGGCAAGGGCAACCTACAACATGTTAGCCAATATCTGGAAGGCAAAAAACATCTCACTCAAAACGAAACTGCAGATATTCAATTCAAATGTGAAGACCACTTTGCTGTATGGCTCAGAAACCTGGAAGATCACCACTACCATAACCAACAAACTACAGACATTCATGAACAGATGCCTCAGACGCCTACTGGGAATCTTCTGGCCCAACACCATCTCTAATGCCAACCTGTGGGAACTCAGCAAACAAGACCCATTAGAAAATCAAATACGGAGGAGGAAGTGGAAGTGGATAGGTCACACACTCAGACGTAAAGAAGCAATAACCAACCAAGCACTGACATGGAACCCACAGGGCAAAAGAAAAAGAGGCAGACCAAGAACCTCCTGGAGAAGAACTGTCGAGCAGGAAATGAAGCAGGAAGGGCTATCGTGGCAACTGGAGCAGAGGGCCCAAGACAGGAGAGGATGGAAGACTTTCGCCAATGGCCTATGTTCCTATGAGAATTTAAAGGCCTAAGTAAGTAAGTAAGTCGAAGATATTTAGTAAAGAAAAAAGCCATCCACAGTGTAGTAAACTCATGGTTGCCCTTATTGTTTGATGTCTGGAGATATTTCCCATGATGTATTTAAACTTCAAACGTGCAAATAGGCGGGGCTGTATTAAGTTTGCTGGTCATCAGTGTTTGACAGTGAAAAATGTTCCACAGTGTGCCTGTTCCACAGTGTGCCCGTCTGCTATTTATGTGAAGCAGCTTAAGAGCACAATAGTCTCATAGGCCTAAGATTCTTGATTAGAGCCCACAGCAATGCAGTCCACTGATGTTATAGTAATACCCCTGTTTATAAACTGCACTTCCATGATAGCGGGGAGATTTACAACTATAAATAACTATCAAAATATCATGGCCATTGTTTGTATTGTGTCCATTGTTTATCAAGTCATTCGATGCAAGTTGTTAAAACAGAACAGAGATGGGTGTTATCTTCCACTGTGAAGAGTTTAACTGTTCTCAGCTTTCCCCTAGAGATTCTGCGATGCCATAATAGGTTTTTGGACTAGACCCGAACCCTAACTCACCCCACCTCTCCTGTGGTCACCCCTCTGATTGTGTGTGTGTGTGTATGCACATGTGTGTGTGTGTGTGTGTGTGTGTGTGTGTGTGTGTGTGTGTGTGTGTGTGTGTGTGTGTGTGTGTGTGTGTGTGTGTGTGTGTGTGTGCAGGGCCGCTGACAGCTTTGGCTGGGCCCGGGACAAAGCCCTCAGAAAGGACCCACCACTCAACACATTCAATGTAATGAAGACCGATCTCTCTCTGGGCCTGGGACAGCTGACCTCTTTGTCCCCCCTGTCAACTTCCCTGTGTGTGTGTGTGTGTGTGTGTGTGTGTGTGTGTGTGTGTGTGTGTGTGTGTGTGTGTGTGTGTGTGTGTGTGTGTGTGTGTGTGTGTGTGGGTGGGTGGTTGGGTGAGTGAGTGGCAAAGTATCAGACAGATTCAGTGTTGGCTGAGATGTAGTTGAAAAGGGGGAATGGGACAGCAGGACGATCTAAAAATACCCTCCAGTGGTGGATAGGACAAAGAGATAGGATGGTTAAATAGTGCCTCAGACGGCATCATTCCTCTGGATCGGCACGTTCGAAAGACACCTCGCATCATTCCTTTGGATTGGTATGCTCTGAAGACACCGCCGAATACCAGCCCCCATCTCTACATAGAAAGGTAAGATTCTACTGCCATACTTCTGTCGTCTTTGTGAACACCTGAAAATTACAGGCTTTATCCTATAAAATCAATGACGAATGGGATGAGAACACACTTTTCGCAGTACTTTCCTAGAAGTTACCCATGTTTGGATGAATACAAAGAACTAAGCACCATACATGTACTTGTGTTTGAGCCTACAGTACTTGTTGTAATACTAATTAATTTAGTTCGCTTGACTGTACTTTGATTATATACCTTGACCCTACAATGTCACCCTACATTTTAGTCAAACTAAATAGACATGAAAATAAAAATGCCTTTTGTAATGTTTTTTGATATTTTTGCCCATACTACGTATACATAATTTCACTTAAACTCAAATGCAACGCTACTACAGTTATGAAATGGGCCTGAATTCTCAGCTTTAAATCAATCCCAACTACATGACAGTTACAGTCCATTTTACAGCTACGGTACGTAGGCTATACATTGACAAGCCCCAATCTTGAGCAGGAAGAGCGGGTGTGAAGTGCGCCATAAAGCCCCATCATACATCTCTGGAGGGCGATGCTCACATTTCGGCCCCTAGCATCACGCCCTAATCCCTGGACCCAGAGCTCTAAGCCTGCCCTATCCATTGTCCATGGCTGGCTGGCTAGCTGGCTGGCTGGCTGGCTAGGCCCTATGCGTAGTGTGTGGCCCCACAGCTGTCTATTTCGGGCCTCAGAGCACTCCGGCATTCCAGACGAGGATTTAATCCTGAACAGCAGGCAGGTGATGGCAATCTCGCCGGAATTGCTCATAGTCCAGGGAAAGCCTTTAATTCTTCCAACTGTCTTTGGGTCAAATGCGATGACTTTCCTTTTTGGGGATGTGTGCGCCCAGGATATATGGTTGGAGGAAGATCATTTGTCATCATGGATCAGTACACTGTCAGGAAAAAAGCGTGCTGCATATTGAAACTTTTGAAAAACAGTAGAAATAGGCTGTCTACTGTAGGCCTATGTCAGCATTATAGGCTACTATGTGATTGGTCTGCTTATTTTCTCACTTTTAGAATTCACTCAGCCAGTCATCATGCCGGAGCAACCGTAAGTAGAAAGTCCTTCATAATTTACTATATGATACTTTTCAATCATCAGTTGTTTCTTTTATTACATTTAGTTTGTGCTTATATTTCTGTTTACAGGCAAGAGGTAAGTCCTCATATCCCATACTTGGTTCAAGTCATCTACTTTGCAATAAATGAGATTTTATGAGTACATTTGCACATTAACTGATCACATGTTTTCTGAATAACACCTCTCTTTTTTCAGAGAAAGTCAAAGATCTCAGCCTCCCGGAAGCTGATGTTGAAGGTATGTTGACGACATTACCATTTTCTTCCATTCACTGAAGCTCATTTTTTGTAACTTTGGCTACTTTGGTGGAACTCACACAAATGTACAAACCTGTAACCGAATTAGCCAAACTAATCGCAAAAAATGGCTTGCACTCAGTTTGCAATTTATAACACACACACTTGTTATTTGTTACAAAATGTAAAGTGATGGGTGTGTTAACGATACTGTTTAAAAAATATTTCATTTTTGCAACTGTGTGCTGAGTTAAGCAAACCGTGTTGGGTTTTGCAATGTATCTACTCAATTTTTCTGATTTGATGTGAGGTTGCTGTATTCATGTGAAGAGCTTTGCCAAATAAAAAAATAATGAGCTTTAGCGATGAGAAAAACTGTAATATGCAATGAGCCTCATCAGCCACTAGGGGTCAGTGGAGTTCACGGTACTGAAGCGGTGAAAGGTCTAGAGGTGGGAAATAGCATAGTTGCTGGGGGTAATTGGATAGAATGTGTTTATGAATGTGTGTGCATGTGTGTGAATTCCCTCTCCCCCTCTCTTCCTCGCTCTGTCCTGTGTGTGTGTGTGTGTGTGTGTGTGTGTGTGTGTGCGTGCGTGCGTGCGTGCGTGCGTGCGTGCGTGTGTGTCCAGAGT